>NC_133235.1:30836357-30871357 GCF_040436345.1 Pagrus major
ACAAGGAGACAAACAACTTCATGTTTTCATTTAATGCTGAATTTACAAGAAGGAGACAATGATTCAGAGTCTGTCAGAGACAGAGTTTCACTACGTTATAAAGTTTGTTTTAACTCAACAACTCTTAAAATCACTACATTTGTTAACGGAGTCTGGTGATGTTGTGTTACTGGTTCAATGGATGGAAAAAGATTTTAGCTCCAAATTCCAAATGTGTCCTTCATCATGATGAATATGAAGATGAAGGTGATGATGACGGTGATGATGACGGTGATGATGATGATGACGGTGATGATGATGATGATGAATATGAAGATGAAGGTGATGATGATGATGATGAAGATGATGATGATGATGAAGATGATGAAGGTCTGATTCAGTCTGAAGTGAACTCCCCACTCGGTGATTAAAGCAGACTTTCAGTTCGAGGCTCTCGTGTCGATGAGTTCGTGTCGTTCTGCGCTTCAATCCCATCAGCTCGGCTCAGTGAACCAATCACAGCGTCTCCTCTGATTGATGAGCTGCTGATTAAAAGCTCCTCTTCATCACAGCTGACAGATTCTGAATTTAGTTCTGCCCTCTGACTGACAGTGTTGGAGGAGAGACGGTCGACTGTTTGAAACGGTTTATGATAAAAGAACATAGTTATTGTTTGTATCATACAGCAGCGAATCAGAGCTCTGCTTACTGAAGTCTGACCAGAGAGGGATGTTACTGCAGTTTGGATTTCAGCTCCATTTGTAAAACTGTAGATCTCACCAGCTCTAACTAAAAGAATCACATTTTAAAGGCTGGGTTCTGACCCAGGGACCTGACAGGCCCGGTCCGCAGACTGTCTGACTGCTGCTTTGTTTCCTGTCTGAAGCTGATTGGTTCTGACAGCCTTTGTGTCCAAAAACCTGCAGTCTGAATTTTATAAGAAGCTTTTATATTCTCAACAGGAAACAGGAACAACAGGGAACATGACTGTGAGCTGAAAGCCTGATCAGTCTGTGTGGAGGAGGTGAAGTAGAGGTGAAGAGGACGGAGAGCGTTTCCCTGATCCACTATTTATGTGTTCCTGCATTATACAGCTGCACTCAGAGGAGAGACACCAGTCTGACAGCTGGAGAAGAGATCACCAGGCTCCCTCAACAAATGTAGTGATTTTAATGTTGAGTTGGAGACACTTTATAAACTGTGTGAAACTCTGTCTCTGACTGATTCTGACTTATTTGTTCCTTCTTGTAAATTCAGCAAATGTTCTACATGAACTTCTTTCTGTCTTTGAGTAGAAACATGGCGTCTGTTTGTCTCAGTGATGGACGGGTTTGTCTCATACAGAGCAGGAAGTGACATCAGACGCAGGGTAATGTAGCTGTGAAGTGACTGTGATCAACATGAAACAAAAGATGAACAACTATGACAGAAAATATCTGATTCTGATTCTTTGATAAAAGTCAAAGCTACAAGAAGCCTGTAGAGATGAAAAGAAAAACTACAACTCCCAGGGTTCATTTCACCAACAGACAGCCGATCACAGAGCTTTACACTGATGAAGAAACTCAATCAAACACTCGGCAGGTTAAATTAGTTGAGACAGAAGTGGTTGTTTACCAGCAGACAGGCTCTGATGAACGACACTATCCAGCTGCATTATGGGAGATGTAGGCTGAATGTCTGTTGTGTTTCAGTCGGACACAGAGTTCTGGGACAAGATGCAGGCCGAGTGGGAGGAGCTGGCTCGGAGGAACTGGCTGGAGGAGTCTGAGGATCAGGGTCCGATCCCGCCCACCGTCTCACCTGCTGAGAAGGTAAAACTCCTGGTGACCTCTGACCCTCCACACTGTGACCGTGTCTGTATCTCTGTTCTGTGAATCGTCCACAAAGCTGTTCTTGTGCCTCTGCTTGAAATCTGAGACGTGTCTGGGCGATCTTCTATAAATCACCTCCTTTTGACACTTCACTTCCTGTCTGTCCTCCATTATTTGTAACTTTCACTTCTCCCATGATGCACCTCTCCCTCACAGAAGTCTTGGATGTTCCCAGAGGAAGAAGTGTGTGGCCCCGGACGAGGGGCAGTTTTTAATAATGGCAGATTATTACTGAGATGGATGTTTGTCAGCATTAATCTGTAGATTTAATCCTCTGACCTGAGATCAGCTCGTCAGTAATCCCGCAGTAATCCCTCCTCCGCTCAGGTGTTACATCACCGTGGTGACGGAGGTGATGTCAGCAGGTTATCAAACATCTGTTCACATGTGTCGAACACATCACGTCTTTCTTCTGCTTCTCTCCTTTCATTCATCATCGTTTCTTCTGGTAGTTTCAGACAGTTGGAGGATTTGGAGGCGACCGAAGGTGTTTTTGTTGCTTCAGACAGAATTATTCTGTCGGTCACTTCCTGCCGAGTCTCCAGTGATGAAACACAGAGAACACTGAGGGCTGCAGAGTAAAGTCACCTCGGCCCTGTTCTCCAGCTGTGCGTCGCCTCTGCGCTCATATTTCACGGTCATGTGACCTGTGTGAGCGTCACGTGATCTCTGAGTTGAGTGTTTTGTCCTTGAGCTGTCGGGGGAACATATGGCTCCTGCCACAGCCGAGCTTTATTCTGTTTGTGCTCAGTGAAATACTGAAGCATCGAGCTGCGTGTGATTCAGCCAGCGGGGGGCGCTGTCAGTGTTCCTGACTTCAGAGGAGCTTTAATGATTTCACAAAATATTGAGATAATAACAAAAAACACATGATAAACTCACAGAAGAGGCAGAGTGTGGACGTCACTGACAACATCTGCAGCTCAGATTATAGACGTAGATTCTCTAAGAATCAAATCAGATTGTTGTTAATTATTGTGATGCACCAGGAGAGAAAACACGGAGATCATTGTTTTCAAAATGGATCTTATGTAAGAGGAAGTCAAAAACAGAATCAAATATAAAGACAATTTAAATTGTTTGTATAATAATATAATATATATTTTATGTTATGTGTTCATAACCCTTTCATGCATGAATTATTCAATCACAAAATCACAATTTAATATTGTTTTTACACTTAAATAAGTCAAATATGGAGTCATGTGTTTGTCCGCTGTAAAAAGTGACTCATGAATAAATGTTAAATGTTTTTATTCTCTGAAAACCAGACGGATAAAAACAACATTTTCTTCTGTGACTGAAAACTCATCTGTCTACTGGACCTATATTTAAATAAAACATACACTTCAGTAAATCTGAAGAATATTTAATATTGCTGATTTATTAAACTATTCAAGTGTAAATTATATCATCATTTCAAATAAAACATAAAATAAAGCAGAATGTAAACAGGCGGGATATTCTGTAGTGTGGTGCGTAACGTCCACTGGAGCGGTCCGAAGTGAACCTTTGTTCTGGTGCCGTCGTGAAGGTTCAGATAATGTTGGCAGCTACACGGAGAACACGGATAAAAGTCCAGGGAGCAACTGACACACAAATGAGTTTTACAAAACCTTAAAGAAATAGGCAGCTGAAGCTCAGGAGGTAGAGCGGCTTGTCTAGTAATGGGAAGGTTGCTGGTTCGAATCCTCGGCTCCCCCAGCTACATGTCAAAGTGTCCTTGAGCAAGAAACTGAATCCCAAACTGCTCCTGATGAGCAGCTGGCACCTCGCATGGCAGCCTCTGCCATCAGTGTGTGAATGTGTCAGGTGTTGTGAAGCGCTTCGAGCGGTCAGTAGTCCATCTACAAATATTAATTAATCGTATGGCCTCCACAAACAACTCTTCTATTATTACTGTTAAAAGAAAGGTGAGGACCACACAGACTGTAGTGTCGCTTGTTACAACAATTTTAGCAGATAGATTTTCAAACGTAACTCAACATTCATTACATTCAGCTCAAACATGGCAGGTAACTCTCAGACGACAGAGTCTGTGTAAGTATTTCTAACATCTTATTTAGGTGAAAAATATTATTTCCGGTCCAGTTTTCAGATAATAAAAGGATTTAACAGAGATTATAATCAGATGTATGAGGCGTTGGTGGTTGTGATGTGGCACTGCAGCTTAAAAAAGAGTTCGCTGGACGAACCAGCTGGATGTTAAAGTTTCTCTAAATGAAAACCAGACACGAAGCACCGGGTTCTTTCTGTTGCAGAGTGCACTGATTTGATGTGATTGTTGAACTCTGACTGACTGACCTGGTTTTTTAATTTTCAGAGTTGAGATGGAAAGAAGATTATTTAAACGTTTGTCTGTTGATCTGAAGGACGTTCAGTCACTGATGTTCATTAAACTTTAAACAGTAAATTTGGGAATCGTCTGCGTAATAATAATTTTAGAGCTGAAACGATTAGTCACTTATTTGATTTGTTAATGGACATAAAATATTATAATAATGGATTATTGTTGACTCCATTATTGTAATATTTCAGCTTCAGATGTGGAGACTTGCTGCTTTCCTTGGTCTCTGCAGTAAACTGGACGTCTTTGGGTTTTTGACGTTCGGTCGGACAAAACAAGATATTTATAATCTTGATGTCTTTACGTTTTCTGATGTCTTATAAACCGGACAGTTAATAATTTAATTGAGATGAATAACTGGCAGATTGGTTTATTATACTAATTGTATGGGTTTGTGTAACCTGGCCTGATGAAATCAAAGAGGAGGACCGAGCCTCTAAAATAATGACCTGTGAAGTCTGTTGAGTGGTCTGGTGTCTGCAGGTAATAACGAGCTGGTGTTTGTCTGATGCAGGGTTACTACTTCAACACCAACAACCCGTACAGAGAGTGGCCCAACGCCTTCGCTGAAGGTCAGGAGAAAGCTCGGGAGGGAGACCTGAACGCTGCCGTGCTGCTGCTGGAGGCCGCCATCTTACAGGACCCGCAGGACTCTGAGGTGACTGCCACACCTGTTCATGAGTTCATACATGTCTTCTACAGGTCGGACCAAACAAACGATCATCTGAGTAATGTTTAAATGTGTCTGTCGGGCCGATGTCGGCCCTATTGTTGAAACGACTCTTCTTCGTGTGTTTTCAGGCCTGGCAGCTTTTAGGAATGACTCAGGCTGAGAACGAGAACGAACAGGCCGCCATCGTGTCGCTGCAGAGGTCAGACTCCACCTGTCGTCCAGTTCACCTGAACTTAAACTGAGCCGCAGTTTAAAGGACCCAGACTGTAGAAAGTCTTTCTGAGTATAAAGCTGCTCCAAGTTCCTTCACTTGTCTTTTAACGAGCTGTCAGGACTTCTGTAAGGTTGTGATGTCACAACTAGAACCATAGCTGAATATATGAATATGATAATAATAATAATAATAATAATAATAATAATAATAATACAATCCTTATATAAGTTAATAAATCATTAATTATATTTATATCATACATATCAGAAGATGGTCAATTAATTTGTGTATTTATTTATTTGACAATAAAAAATAATGTATTATTTATATTAAAAAGCATGTTTGTATTCGTCGTTCGTTTAGTTTATTTATTTACTTATTCATTTATGTAGAATTTCATTCACCTTGATGTATTTATTTATTTATGTAGATGTTCATTGTCCATAGAGTGACTGTGGAGGTTTATGAGGGCTGAAACTAAATAAATTAATATCTAAATAAATAAAGAATTAAATACTTTATACATATATAGTTATATAACAAAATGCTTGAATGAATAATTGTGTATTTTAACGCCTAATTGTCACCATCAATAAAATAGGCGCAAAATAGTTGAGACATTAAGTGTATAGATGATGTTTTTGCATATTTATTCACTTATTCATATATTTAATTATCCATTTATACTTTCATGTATCCTTCGTGTAACTGTAGTGAAATAAATCTGCCTGATCCATCAGGGGCGGGTCAAAGCCTCTGATTGCTGAATGAACACTGTTACAGACCAACAGAGCTGAAACATGGTCAGGGATCCTCAACTTCCTGTCCGGTCAAACGTAACAAGATTAAAAACCTAAAGAACAAACTGTTGGAACAGACGTGTTAACGTCTCCTCGTTTGTACAGATGGCACATACATGCTAACACAAGCTGACCCGTGTCACCTGCTGCAGGTGTCTGGAGCTCCGCCCCAACAACCTGCCGGCCCTCATGGCGCTCGCCGTCAGCTTCACCAACAGCAGCATGCAGCGGGAAGCCTGCGACGCTCTCCGCCGCTGGATCTGCCACAACCCCCGATACAAACACCTGATCCTGGACCACAGGAGCCCGCTACAGGGCTCCCCGGCCACGCCGCGCAGGGGGCCGCACACGCCTGCCAGGTACCCACACACACCTGCCAGGTACCCACACACACCTGCCAGGTACCCACACACACCTGCCAGGTACCCACACACACCTGCCAGGTACCCACACACACCTCACGCCTGCCAGGTACCCACACACACCTGCCAGGTACCCACACACACCTGTCAGGTACCCACACACGCCTGCCAGGTACCCACACACACCTGCCAGGTACCCACACACACCTGTCAGGTACCCACACACACCTGTCAGGTACCCACACACATGTTTAATGATTAAAGGAGCAGTCCAACATTTATTAAACCCTTCTGTGTGTGTGTGTGTGTGTGTCTGTGTGTATGTGTGTATGTATGTGTGTGTGTCTGTGTGTGTGTGTGTGTGTGTGTGCAGGTGTGAGCTGCAGGACGTGCTGCTTCTCTTTCAGGATGCTGCTCTGCTGAACGTGGACTGTGTGGATCCGGACCTGCAGACCGGACTGGGAGTCCTCTTCAACCTGAGCTCCGACTTCAACAAGGCTGTGGAGGCGTTTACTGCAGCGCTGTCCGTCAGACCACAGGTAACACACACACACACGCACACACACACTCACACACGCACACACATACACACACACACACACACACACACACACACACACACACACTCAGGTCTGTGAGTCAGACAAAACCATGTTTGATCAGCAGGTGGTTGGACTGTGAACCACCGATGATGTAATGGCTGTATGATGATGTCACGTCTGTATGATGATGTCATGGCTGCGTGTTCAGGACTACCTGCTGTGGAACCGTCTGGGCGCCACGTTGGCGAACGGGGACCGCAGCGAGGAGGCGGTGGAGGCGTACACCAGAGCTCTGGAGCTGCAGCCCGGATTCATCCGGTCCAGATACAACCTGGGGATCAGCTGCATCAACCTGGGAGCTCACAGGTGACACCGGGGGCGTGACCATGACACCCGATATACAGCAGAAAACATGTCCCCCTTTAATCAGCAGGTCGCCTCTTGTTATTTCATCATCACATTGTTCACAAAATAGAGGAAGCACTAACATCCAGTGTAAAGAGGCGTGTCTCATCCAGCCAGTGAAATATGAATATAAAATATGAGGTCCACCAAATCTGATTCACGAGATTTGTTTTGTGTGAAAGTGAGCGGTCGAAAACATTTTTAGGAGGAAATTTTTTATTTTTATTTTTTGTTTATTCACGTGACATCGAGAGGGAAAAAATCAGGAGGCAAATTTTTAACAAACTTCTTTTGGACATGGGATGAAAATTGTCCTGATTTTTTCCCACATGACAAAATCTTTCCTCCTCAAATTATTCCAAAAATTCCAGAAGAATTTGTGTTGAGTGAATAAATATCCGGGCTCCACATGTGAAACCTGCTAACACACAGTAGATGTGTGTTGTGTTCAGTGTGCACAGACAAATTAAAACTCTGCTCAGCTCTGCAGCCTCTTGTGGTCAAAATGAGTTTTAGAAAGAAAAAAAAATCCTCCTGCCAAAACTTTTTTCACTCAGTTTCACTCATGAAAGAAAATGAAGGAAGATTCTCCTGCAGAACGTTTTTTGAACGTCAGATACTTCCTGTTAAACACCCGGCTGTGTGAAATGGGTCTGAGTGAACTAACTCAGACGACTTCAGATTGTCGACCGTAGATCTCACCTCCTGTTCTGCTCCTGCAGGGAGGCGGTCAGTAACTTCCTGACGGCTCTGAACCAGCAGAGGCGGAGTCAGCGCTGCAGCCACCAGCAGATGTCGGCCAACATCTGGGCCGCCCTGCGGATCGCCATCTCCATGATGGACCGACCCGAGCTGTTCCAGGCCGCCAACGTTGGAGACCTGGACCTGCTGATGAGGGCCTTCGATGTGGGCGACGTGTGACGGCGGTCAGGGTCTCCTGGCTGGACTGAAGGCGGTCTGATGGGGTTTGGTTCAGAGGAATGTCTCCCAGAGACGGAGACGGGCGGACCGAAACCAAAGAGACGATGATGTGAAGTCCTTGGCAATATAAACAGCACAACCCTGTAGCTTCCTGTCAGAACACGTTTAGAATCCGTCCTCAGGACGGTGTCCTCACTTTAAATATTCGGCCTTACAGCCGTCAAGAATCTGACTTCATAAAGTCTTAATTTAAAGAGTAACTTTAACCACACCCACATGTGATGTCACAGCGTGCTGACACACCTGCAGTACATCACTGTGACAACCAGGGGTCAGCAGAATGAGACTCTGGAGGAAGTTACTCTTTAAAGATCTCTCTTTATTTATGTCTACATATTTTAATACAAAGCTTCTGTTTTAATCTGCTCCTCCTCCATGTTCACCTGTCGTCATGACTAACTCAGCATAATGTTCATTTACACAACAACAGAGTCAGAAACACTCAATGAATCTCTGTTTTTAATCACTTCCTGCATAAAATGTTTCACATTAAAAGTCTTCCAAAACTGCAAGGGTGTAACTCTCCTCTTTCCTGGTAGGCTTTTAATGTGAAACATCTTCAGGAAGTGTTTTAGTGACATCAGCTCAACAACGACTAAAGAAAGCAGAAGCAACTGGAATTATTTAGTGAATGAGACACCCGAGATCCTGTGACTGTCTCAAACAGCATCAGCAGCCTGCCGACTGTCCAGAGCTAAAGAGTGTCATCTGCGTACATGTGATAAGAAACGTAAAAGAATCAAATCAAATCAAATCAAACTTTATTTCTATAACACATTTCATACAAATCAATGTAACACAATGTGCTCTATACATAAGCGACAACATGATTAAAGGACAAGTGCAGAAAGTCTGTGCAACTATACAAAGAACCAGTGCATGCAGCCTATACAAATCTTACAATACACAGAACAGACACATGCACACACGCACACACACACACACACACACACACACACCAAAAGAGTTAATAAAGATGACGTAAGTGGCGCTGTAAAGATTTACAGACTCTGAGGATCACTGACTCTGTTGTTGTGCTGAATGTGACAGCTGATCACATCGCAACCAAAGTTTGAATCTGACTTTTATCATCATCGTACGGAGGCCCTGAGGGGCCAGTTAGGAAATGTTTTTATTTTCTATCGATCTATTTTCTAAGTCTGATCTACACTGTTTTCTGTCCCGTGTTTATGACCAGAGAACTTTTTGAGAAAAGGATCGGATAATCAGGATAATCTTTCTAATTACATTTTTTGGATTTGTGAAAACACGAGAAAAAATATTTCATGACAATTAATTTTTTATGTTTTATCATGTGTGAAACCACGTGCATTTTTTTTAATTCCAGGAGATTTTTTTTCAGGATTATTTTACTCGTGTGTGAAAACAAGCAGAACAAAAATTCAGAACAATTTGATTTTCTCTGGAGGAATTTTCTTTTTCATGTGTTTTCCAGGAGAATTATTCTGATTTTATTTTTTTTGCACGTATGAAACCTGCTAACACAAGTAGATGTGTGTTGTGTTCAGCGTGCACAGACAAATGAAAACTCCTCTGGATGAAAACATGGAGACCTTCAGTCCTGTTGAGAACATGAGGCTGTGGAGCACTGCAGCCTCTTGTGGTCAAAATGAGTATTAGAAAAAAAAAGCCCAAACTCTTTTTTTCAGTCAGTTTCACACATGAAAGAAATTGAAGGAAGATTATCCTGCAAAATATTTTTTCCGCCAGTTCTCAGTCACAAACAGGAGAGAAATTAATTTAGATCAGACTGAGAAAACAGATCAGCAGACAGAATGTGCTCCCTCTCCTCCCTCAGGGCTTCTCTATCATCATGATTGGTTTCAGTAATTTTTGAAGTTTAGCTGTTAAACCTGCTGCTCGTCTCTACACTGACCTCCAACACGCCGACACTCACCTGTTCAGCCTCCTTCAGTCTGACCTGAGAGGAAACAGGAAGCTTCCTGCATCTTAAATCTCTTTATATTCACTCTGAAAACTGAAGTGTAGCTGCAGCTCTGCCTCGTAGCCCACGTAGAAAAGAAACAGAAGCAGCTGATGACTCTGATTATTTAACCAACGTATGAAATGCTTCACCTGCTCATTGCCCACACCGTGTTTGATTTGAAGCTGTCGGCTCCACGGCTAACTGAGCTACTTGCTAACGGCAGCTAATTGCAAAGAGTGTAGTAAGCAGCAGTTAGCAGTTGTGCTGCCCTCTACAGTTTAGAGCTACCTTTGACTTCTGGCCATTTCTTACAAATGCCACCTTTAAACTTTGATCTATACATTAAACTGCATTTTATTATATTATATTATATCACAGTTATTTCAAACATTCAATTTTATTGTAACTTAACCTCTCAAATCTCAGTTTTAATATCACACATATTAAAAACTTGAACAATAACTGATACAGTAGAGAATAAATGTTTTGGTTTTGGATGAGAAATGAGCTCAGTGATGATGATGAAGAGTTCTGTCTGCTGCGACTGTAAAGATGAAACACTGACTCAACAGACTGCTCAGATTCAAACCTGCAGTTTGTCACCTCACCTGAAGTACTCTGAAATACACTGAAGTACTCTGAAATACACTGAAGTACTCTGAAATATACTGAAGTACACTGAAATATACTGAAGTACACTGAAGTACTCTGAAATACACTGAAGTACTCTGAAATACACTGAAGTACTCTGAAGTACTCTGAAATACACTGAAGTACTCTGAAATATACTGAAGTACACTGAAATATACTGAAGTACACTGAAGTACTCTGAAATACACTGAAGTACTCTGAAATACACTGAAGTACTCTGAAATATACTGAAGTACACTGAAGTACTCTGAAATACCCTGAAGTACTCTGAAATATACTGAAGTACACTGAAGTACTCTGAAATACACTGAAGTAAAAACTGAAATCATCTTTTTCTCTCCAGTTTGTTGAAACTTTCGTCCCTTTAAACTTTTAAAGCCATAACTGGTCTCCGCTGGCGATCAGAGGTCTGATCATGTGACCGCTCCACACTGTTAAACTCACCTGTTCATTCTTCTGTTGCTACCTGCTCTCAGGTGTTTGAGCTCGATGGAGACAAACTGTCTGACTGTTTTGTTGGTTTGCGTTCCGTCAGTCATCCTGTGACAGTTTGTTGTTTTATTCTGGCGGTCTGTTTGCTCACTTCCTTCCTGTCGTTGGCTCTCAGGTGAATCTTCTGGCTTCAGTTTGATCTGACAGCAGTTTCTCTGCTCGATGCACAGAACACACAAACAACAGGAAATATATTTATACAGCATCAAATATTAAAGGTCACATTTTAACCTTCATATCAGAACTACTCAGAAATATAAAATGTACTTAATCAGTATTTATTCAGTATTTTTATGGAACTCTTCAGTCTGGTAATCGTTTGGTTTTCTAACCAAAGATTCATTTAAAAACCTGAAAAACTGAACTGAGTTTTTCACTCGGCTGCTGAGAGCTCGACGTTGAGAAGCTGAAGGAAACACCGACAGCATCAGTCATCAGTAACGAAACTGCAAAGATATTAAACAGTACAACATGAAGAAAGATGCTGCAGATACAGAAACATTCAAAACCGTCAAACCAACAGGAACCAGCAGTAAAACTGGAGCTGACGGAGTGCGGTGTATTTAATCTGTGTCTAAAGTGAGTTCAGTGTTGTCAGGACGAGACGATGTTCTTGTTGAGTCGTAGCTGAATGTGTTTCTGAAGCTGCAGCGCGTCGAGCTCTCAGCTGCTGTCCTTTAACTCTGTTCACCTGTTGCTGCTGAAGAAGCTCCAGAGTTTAAAGGGAAGATTCACAAACTTTCATCAGTTTTCAGATTCCTCAACTCTGAAACATCGACTGAGACAAAGATTTAGGTAATAATGTGATTAGAAACATTTGAAGGAAAACTAACCTTTCTGTTTTTATCTAATGAGGAAACATTTAAAATTCCAAAGTTCTGTTTGTAATCGGAGACGTTTGGATTATGAAGTTTTACAGTTTTCATCGTCTTCTCTCAAGTTTTCCTTCAAGCTCTTCAGCATGAATCTTCCCTCTGCAGCTTCTCGAGTCCTTCATGTCTTTATGTTTCTGTAAATGACTGTGTACAGACAATAATCACATGTAAACTGATGATATTTTAGACATTAAACAACTGATACAGAACCTGAAAACACGTCTTCACCGTGTCATTTGTAAACCTTCTGGTCTGAAAGTTATTCTACAAATTAATTTAAAAAATATTTTTCAGGATCTTCTTTTGTTGTTGTTCCTCTTGTGAAACTAAGTGAACAAAAAGTCAGAAGGAACATTTTTTTAAATGTGTGAAACAATGACAAGTTTGGGGGGAAAAATTCAGGAGAAAAAAAAGTCGGTGTGAAACTGAGGGAAACATTTTTCAGGACTTTTTGCTGTTCCATTTGTTCCGACAGGTGAGTTCTGAACCCACCTGAACGTGTTCGAGTGACATTTCAGTACTGTAGATTATTCTGGGGTTTGAAGTAAACTTTTTTGAGGAATTCTTGAGGACAATTTAAAGAATGTTTGAATAATTTGCAGGAATTCCAAACAGACTCGTCGGTATTCTCCACCGCTATGGGAATATTTGCCTGAGGATCTTCAGGACGTTCTGTGGGGATTTATGTTGTGACATATCATCATGTTCTGGTGAAGTTCCAGTTTCATTCTCTTCATAATCTGTGAGTAAAATTCTGGGATTGCCCCAGAAAACAATGGTGCCATTTTTGACAAAATCTTCAGGAATACCGGAGATTCCAAGCTTTTGTGGACATCTTTTAAGAACTGTAAATGAACATCCTCGAGTTTTTATCCAAATTACTATGATTTTTCAGGTGATTCAATATTTTTGGAATACTGGGAGACTTTCAGGATACTGTGACACAACACGACAAATGGTGGTACTCAAGTGTGTTTTCTTGAGCCTGTGTCCTCAAACTTTCCCCATACTGAGGGAAACAGAACTATTTCTACACCTCAAAGTACTTCACCTAAAATTGTTAATATCAAACACTTATCACTGTAGACTTAAACGTTTGTAATAAATTATAAATGTATTAATTTCTTTGAAAAGTTCCAGATCTGTGAGTGTGTTCACAGTTTTAAGTTTGCGGACTACAAAAACAAACTATTGGAAATGTTGGGTTTTAAAACCGTTGATAGTTTTAAACAGGAGATCAGTATTCTTATACTAATCTGACGTGACAGAAATTTTCCATTTTTATTTTGTAAAGAAAAATTAAAAAAAAAAACATTTGTCTTGTCCCAGAGAGTTTTAAAATACAAGAGATGAGTGAGAGGTTTAACATTCAGGACCAAAGATCCTATCTGAAGTCAGTCGGTCATTAGTTCTGCCCAAAGGAACCAGAGTATGTGTCTGAAATGTGTTTAGTTATCAGCTCCACCTCTTCTGACACACTCAAAGACCAAATTTAACATGTCCCCAGCACTGGCAGTTTGTGGTTCCTGATCAAAACTTTGATTGTTGTCCATTTGTTGACACCCTTCTGTTGTCAGTAATATAGACCCTGTTTATCTTTATCTGAATACGTTGATTTAAGTGGAGACTCTCCAGATGAAAACATCAGTTTTTCATGCGCTGCTCATGTTTTGGCTTCTATAACACATCCTTTTAAAGAAAATGTCCAAATAAATGTTAAGTTGCTTATCTTGGTTCAGATTTCTGCTCTGGACATCAGAAAAATATTTGTGTTAATGTGATAAATCAGCTGCTGTTGATATCTGTTAGTTAAGATGATTTTACTGTTTTCACATGTAGTGTCTCCTGTAGGAGGTGTTTCCTTTGTAAGTTGGCGGCTGGGGCTCAGGGGTAGAGCCAGTGTTTTGTTATCGGAAGGTTGCTGGTTCGATTCCACTGGTCTGCATGTCCTTGGGCAAGATACTGAACCCCAAACTGTTCCTGATGTGCTGGTCGGCACCTTGCATGGTAGCCACTGCCATCAGTGTATGAATGACTGTAAATCACTTTGGACAAAAGCGTCTGCTAAATGTAAATGTAAGTCAATTATAAAAACCTGCAAAGCTGTTCAGAGTTCAGCTCACGGTTCAGCTCGGTCAGAAAAACTCTGACTCATCAAGGAGAACACCAAAACTTGTTTGAATCACTGAACAAATATGAGATGTAGGAGAAGATTAAAGATCTGGGACCAGCCAAAAAAAAAGCTCCAATTTGACGAGCAGTCAGGAAATGAATCCATCAGCCTGTCGTTTGATGTTAGTCAGCTCTCTGCAGATTTTTTATAACTCGACTTTGGCTGCAGCACCAAAGAGCTGAGGGGATAAATCAGAGCAAAACACCTTAATCTAAATATTTGATCAATAATCTGGGAATCAGTCGACACGTAATCTGTTTAATCTGCAGATCAACTTTAATTTGTGTGATTTGCAAAATAAAACATCCTGTTCATGTGACTGAATCATGTAAACTGACTTCTGAACTCACTAACAAGCCAATCACAACACTACAGGGACGGTCTCCTTTAGGCTGTTGCATGATAGGAGTGGTCTTCACGTTAAAGGCTGCTGCAGTGACGTCACTGTGTCTGTTGATGACCAATAGTTCACCTCCGTTGGTCTAGATTCTGGTTTCACGTTGAACACAGCAGCTAAGTCTGGATCGGCTGCAGCTCTCTGCCTTTCATAAAACATATTAATCAATGAAAATGTTTTTGTTATTGCTATTTAGGAGAATGTCCACTGTCAGCCAATCACAATAAAGATGAACCGTCCTGTCCAATGAGACGTCTTGTTGTCAGTGTGTCTTTAATCTGAAGCTGCATGAAGACAGAATGAGAAAACTTTGTTGCTGAACCGGAACATGTGAAATTATTTTTATTGTTGTTTGATTCATGAACAACACGTGAAAATGGATGTACAAACAGACAGCAGTGTGTGTGTGTGTGTGTGTCAAACCTGATGCAGACCTGCCAACACTCCGTATTGAAAGACCATCTCCCAGCACCCTCATGTTGTGTGAGGAGTCAGAAAAGTGACAGAAAAAGTTTGGAATTGGAAATAAAACACAATATATATTTAGTAATGGTAAGCAATAAATCTTATACCTTTGGAAAGCCTGTTTATTTCCCTTTTAAATGACCTCTGAGGACTGAGCAGTGATGAACAAGGAGCGAGGATCAACCTCTGAGGATCGAGGAGCGAGGACACACAAGAGCTGAAGTCTTCTACCGGCCGACACGCCCCCTTAGTTATTGATTGGACGCTGCAGCGGATCAGACTGATCTGATAGGTCACAACATGACTGGAGTTTCATACGGAGTGAAGACAGATTACAGATTAAACTCAAGTGTGTCACCATCAGCTTTTATATTTAGTTTGTTTTCTGGTTCAGCAGTGAGTTAAAGAGTGTCAGCCTGATTGCAGGAGAACAAAAGGACCATAAACAACTTTCTTCATTTATTAGAAACATTTTTCTTTTCATGGTCTGTTTTAAACACGTGAGGCTGATCATTCCTGAGCGTCAGTTTTCATATGTTATTGACAAATATCACTCCCTGATAATATGCAAATCTAATTAATGATGTAATGTATATTCTTCTGCTTTTAATAACAGTGTGAGCGCAACATAACGCCATGAATAAAAAAATGTGTAAGTTTCTGTCGTCCACCTGTTGTTAGGATTTGTGCATTTAGACGGCATAGATCTGTGTGATGCTTTGATGTGACAGTAAAGTAATTCTATAGTTATGTCTTTGCCAATTATGTACTCAAAGTTAATATGAGTGCTAGGATTAGCTGGCTCCTGTTAGGGTAACCACCATAGTGATGGTCATGAGTTTGTGTTGTCATGTTGGTCCAGTGGTGTAAAAACAGAACCTGTAACAGGAATGTCAATTGTTCAAATCTAGCCTATGCCAGTTAAAAGCGGCATATACCTCAGTGACATCCCGTTTGTAAGCTGTTCATTATGAGCTGCTGTCAGTGATAGTTGTGTTGGCATGTTGGTCCAGTGGATTAATTTATAGACAGCTAACAGGAAGGTCATGTGTTCAACTCTAGCATTGTAATCATCTTTTTTTTTGTTTTTGTTTTTTCAGGTTGACACTACATGTCATTTTATAAACCTCATATTGTTATTTCAGCTGTTTATGTGTAAATGGGTCAGTTTGGTGAATATTTGAACATGTTCTGCATTATTTTCCTAAGAACTCTAGTGGATTCAATAATATTGAATACGGTTCATTATGGTTATGATAACAAACAACAGCTTCAAAGACCAGTAGAGATGATAGGGTACTGACTAAGGTCATGTCTAAAAACCTGACCATCATGGGTTCAAGACCAGTTGGAAGCCAAATATATCTTTCATCTCAATGTTTTTCTTTGCCAATTAAATGTAAATGATGTTTAGCATCAGTTGGTGTGTATTGTTTGCATGTTAGTGTAGTGGTCTATACACAGGACAAATAGACCTTAAGTCACTAGTTCAAGTCCAGAATTGCACCAATATATTTATTCTTTATTATGCCGCCTGTGTTCCACAACACTGCTAGTAAATGGTATGCCACTTCATCATATGTTCCATGTTGCTGCTTACCAACATATTCTGCTCCATCAGGAGTGGTTTCCTATTTACCAAAGGCATACCACTCCTGATCAAGCGACATGTCGGCAAGCAGCGGCATATGCCAGTACGAATTGCCATATGGTACTTAGAAGCGGCATCCCATTTGTAAGCTGATGTTCATTGTCGGCTGCTGTCGGTGATGTATGTGTTGTCATGTTGGTCCAGTGGTCTAGGCACAGACTGCTGACAGGAAGTTCATCTGTTCATATTTACCCTTGCAAGCATTATTATCAGGTTTCTTTTTGCAAGTTGTGATGTTTACCAACTGCATACCACTCCAGATCAAGCCAGTAAGCAGTGGCATACGCCAATTAGAAGCAGTATCTCATTTGACAGGTTATTTTCATTGTCAGCTGCTGTCAGTGATGGTTGTGTTTTTATGTTGGGCCAGTGGTCAATACACAGACTGCTGACAGAAAGAGCATGTTTTCAAATCCAGCTTTGCAAACATTACTATCAAATTTTTATTTATTTTTTTCAGGTTGACACCACATGTCATTTTATAAACCTGGTTTTGTGATTTCAGCTGTTTATGTGTAAATGTGTTTGGTGAATTTTTGAACATTTTCCGCATTACTTTCCTCAGAACTCTGTTGGATTCAATAATATGGAAATTAATTCATGCTGCTGCTTACCAACATATTCTGCTCCATTAGGAGCGTTTTCCTCTTTACTAATAGCAAACCACTCAAGCGGCATATGCCAGTAAAAGTTGGCATATGCCAGTAAGCAGTGGCATATGCCAATTAGAAGCAGTACCCCTTTTGTAAGCTGATGCTCATTGTAAGTTGCTGTCAATGTACTATACTCTTAATGCATTTATTTGCCTATTACATGCAAAATGTGGCTGATGTTTAGCATCAGTTGTTGCCATTTTGCCTACTATTTGCATGTTAGTCTAGTGGTCTATACATAGGACATATAGATCTTGGGTCACTAGTACAAACCCCACATTGCACACATTTATTTATTCTTTATCATGCCGCTTGTGTTCCACCAACACTGCTAGTTAATGGCATACCACTACATAACAAGTTGCTGCTTACCAACATATTCTGCTCCACCAGGAGTGGGTTCCTGTTTACCAAAGGCATATCACTCCTGATCAAGCAACATGTCAGCAGGCAGCGGCATATGCCAGTAAATGGTGGCATATGCCAGTAAGAAGCACCTAATGCCAGTAAGAAGCGCTGTATGTGAATTGGAAGCAGTATCCCATTTGTAAGCTGATGTTCATTGTTAGTTGCTGTCAATGATAGTTGTGTGGTCATGTTGGTCCAGTGTTTGTTCAAATCCAGCTTTGCAAACATTATCAGGTTTTTGTTTTTGTTTTTTCAGGTTGACACTACATGTCATTTTATAAACCTGATGCTGTGATTTCAGCTGTTTATTTGTAAATGTGTCAGTTTTCTGAATATTTCAAGATATTCTGCTTTATTTTCCTCAGAACTCTGTTGGATTCAATAATATTGAATAAGGCTCATTATGGTTATGAGAACAAACAACAGCCACAAAGACTAGTAAAGTTTGTAGGGTAGTGGTTAAGGTACTGACTAAGAACCTTACAATCATGGGTTCAAGACTAGTTAGAAACCAAATTACTCTCTGATCTCAATGCATTTATTTCTTTGCCTATTACATGTGGAATGTAGCTGATGTTTAGCATCAGAGGTTGCCAGTTTGTCTACTGTTCAAATGTTAGTCTAGTGGTCTATACACAGGACATATAAACCTTAGGTCAATAGTTCAAACCCCACATTGCACACATTTATTTATTCTTCATCATGCCACCTGTGTTCCACCAACACTGCTAGTTAAGCAGCCACAAAGACCAGTAGAGTTCATAGGGTAGTGGTTAAGGTACAGACTACGAACCTTACAATCATGGGTTCACGACTAGCTTGAAACCGAACTACTTACTCTCTCATCTCCATGCATTTCTTTGCCTATTACATGCAGAATGTAGCTGATGTTTAGCATTGGTTGTTGCCACTATATCTACTGTTCACATGTTGGTCTAGTGGTCTATACACAGGACATATAGACCTTAGGTCACTAGTTCAAACCTCACATTACACACCTTTATTTATTCTTCATCATGCCGCCTGTGTTCCACCAACACTGCTAGTTAATGGCATACCACTCCATAATAACTTGTATCTTGCTGCTTACCCACATATTCGGCAATATCAGGAGTGGTTTCCTGTTTACCAAAGGCATACCACTCCTGATCAAGCAACATGTCAGCAAGCAGTGGCATATGCCAGTAAAAGGTGGCATATGCCAGTAAGCAGTGGCATATGCCAATTAGAAGCAGTATCCCATTTGTAAGCTGGTGATCATTGGTAGTTGCTGTTAATGACAGTTGTGTGGCCATGTTGGTCCAGTGTTTGTTCAAATCCAGCCTCACAAACAATATTATCGGTTTTTGTTTTTTTTTCAAGTTGACACTACATGTAATTTTATGAATCTGGTTTTGTGATTTCAGCTGTTTATGTGTAAATTGTCAGTTTTCTGAATATTTGATGTTTGAATATATTATCCTCAGAACTCTGTTGAAAGACCAGTAGAGTTCATAGGGTAGTGGTTAAGGTACTGACTATGAACCTTACAATCAAGGGTTCACAACTAGCTTGAAACCAAACTACTTGCTCTCTCATCTCCATGCATTTCTTTGCCTATTACATGCAGAATGTAGCTGATGTTTAGCATTGGTTGTTGCCACTATATCTACTGTTCACATGTTGGTCTAGTGGTCTATACACAGGACATATAGACCTTAGGTCACTAGTTCAAACCTCGCATTACACACCTTTATTTATTCTTCATCATACCGCCTGTGTTCCACCAACACTGCTAGTTAATGGCATACCACTCCATAATAACTTGTATCTTGCTGCTTACCCACATATTCGGCAATATCAGGAGTGGTTTCCTGTTTACCAAAGGCATACCACTCCTGATCAAGCGACATATCAGCAAGCAGTGGCATATGCCAGTAAAAGGTGGCATATGCCAGTAAGCAGTGGCATATGCCAATTAGAAGCAGTATCCCATTTGTAAGCTGGTGATCATTGGTAGTTGCTGTTAATGACAGTTGTGTGGCCATGTTGGTCCAGTGTTTGTTCAAATCCAGCCTCACAAACAATATTATCAGGTTTTTGTTTTTTTTTCAAGTTGACACTACATGTCATTTTATGAATCTGGTTTTATGATTTCAGCTGTTTATGTGTAAATTGTCAGTTTTCTGAATATTTGATGTTTGAATATATTATCCTCAGAACTCTGTGGAAAGACCAGTAGAGTTCATAGGATAGTGGTTAAGGTACTGACTATGAACCTTACAATCAAGGGTTCAAGACTAGCTTGAAACCAAACTACTTACTCTCTCATCTCCATGCATTTCTTTGCCTATTACATGCAGAATGTAGCTGATGTTTAGCATTGGTTGTTGCCACTATATCTACTGTTCACATGTTGGTCTAGTGGTCTATACACAGGACATATAGACCTTAGGTCACTAGTTCAAACCTCGCATTACACACCTTTATTTATTCTTCATCATGCCGCCTGTGTTCCACCAACACTGCTAGTTAATGGCATACCACTCCATAATAACTTGTATCTTGCTGCTTACCCACATATTCGGCAATATCAGGAGTGGTTTCCTGTTTACCAAAGGCATACCACTCCTGATCAAGCGACATATCAGCAAGCAGTGGCATATGCCAGTAAAAGGTGGCATATGCCAGTAAGCAGTGGCATATGCCAATTAGAAGCAGTATCCCATTTGTAAGCTGGTGATCATTGGTAGTTGCTGTTAATGACAGTTGTGTGGCCATGTTGGTCCAGTGTTTGTTCAAATCCAGCCTCACAAACAATATTATCAGGTTTTTGTTTTTTTTTCAAGTTGACACTACATGTCATTTTATGAATCTGGTTTTATGATTTCAGCTGTTTATGTGTAAATTGTCAGTTTTCTGAATATTTGATGTTTGAATATATTATCCTCAGAACTCTGTTGAAAGACCAGTAGAGTTCATAGGGTAGTGGTTAAGGTACTGACTATGAACCTTACAATCAAGGGTTCACAACTAGCTTGAAACCAAACTACTTGCTCTCTCATCTCCATGCATTTCTTTGCCTATTACATGCAGAATGTAGCTGATGTTTAGCATTGGTTGTTGCCACTATATCTACTGTTCACATGTTGGTCTAGTGGTCTATACACAGGACATATAGACCTTAGGTCACTAGTTCAAACCTCGCATTACACACCTTTATTTATTCTTCATCATGCCGCCTGTGTTCCACCAACACTGCTAGTTAATGGCATACCACTCCATAATAACTTGTATCTTGCTGCTTACCCACATATTCGGCAATATCAGGAGTGGTTTCCTGTTTACCAAAGGCATACCACTCCTGATCAAGCGACATATCAGCAAGCAGTGGCATATGCCAGTAAAAGGTGGCATATGCCAGTAAGCAGTGGCATATGCCAATTAGAAGCAGTATCCCATTTGTAAGCTGGTGATCATTGGTAGTTGCTGTTAATGACAGTTGTGTGGCCATGTTGGTCCAGTGTTTGTTCAAATCCAGCCTCACAAACAATATTATCAGGTTTTTGTTTTTTTTTCAAGTTGACACTACATGTCATTTTATGAATCTGGTTTTATGATTTCAGCTGTTTATGTGTAAATTGTCAGTTTTCTGAATATTTGATGTTTGAATATATTATCCTCAGAACTCTGTTGAAAGACCAGTAGAGTTCATAGGATAGTGGTTAAGGTACTGACTATGAACCTTACAATCAAGGGTTCAAGACTAGCTTGAAACCAAACTACTTACTCTCTCATCTCCATGCATTTCTTTGCCTATTACATGCAGAATGTAGCTGATGTTTAGCATTGGTTGTTGCCACTATATCTACTGTTCACATGTTGGTCTAGTGGTCTATACACAAGACATATGGACCTTAGGTCACTAGTTCAAACCTCGCATTACACACCTTTATTTATTCTTCATCATGCCGCCTGTGTTCCACCAACACTGCTAGTTAATGGCATACCACTCCATAATAACTTGTATCTTGCTGCTTACCCACATATTCGGCAATATCAGGAGTGGTTTCCTGTTTACCAAAGGCATACCACTCCTGATCAAGCGACATATCAGCAAGCAGTGGCATATGCCAGTAAAAGGTGGCATATGCCAGTAAGCAGTGGCATATGCCAATTAGAAGCAGTATCCCATTTGTAAGCTGGTGATCATTGGTAGTTGCTGTTAATGACAGTTGTGTGGCCATGTTGGTCCAGTGTTTGTTCAAATCCAGCCTCACAAACAATATTATCAGGTTTTTGTTTTTTTTTCAAGTTGACACTACATGTCATTTTATGAATCTGGTTTTGTGATTTCAGCTGTTTATGTGTAAATTGTCAGTTTTCTGAATATTTGATGTTTGAATATATTATCCTCAGAACTCTGTGGAAAGACCAGTAGAGTTCATAGGGTAGTGGTTAAGGTACAGACTATGAACCTTACAATCAAGGGTTCAAGACTAGCTTGAAACCAAACTACTTACTCTCTCATCTCCATGCATTTCTTTGCCTATTACATGCAGAATGTAGCTGATGTTTAGCATTGGTTGTTGCCACTATATCTACTGTTCACATGTTGGTCTAGTGGTCTATACACAGGACATATAGACCTTAGGTCACTAGTTCAAACCTCGCATTACACACCTTTATTTATTCTTCATCATGCCGCCTGTGTTCCACCAACACTGCTAGTTAATGGCATACCACTCCATAATAACTTGTATCTTGCTGCTTACCCACATATTCGGCAATATCAGGAGTGGTTTCCTGTTTACCAAAGGCATACCACTCCTGATCAAGCGACATGTCAGCAAGCAGTGGCATATGCCAGTAAACGGTGGCATATGCCAGTAAGCAGTGGCATATGCCAATTAGAAGCAGTATCCCATTTGTCAGTTGCTATCAGTGATTTTTGTGTTGTCATGTTGGTGGTCAAAACACAGAATGCTGACAGGAAGTTCATATGTTCATATGCACCTTTGCAAGCATTATTGTCAGGTTTCTCCAAATTGATCCACTCCAAATCAAGCCAGTAAGCAGCTTACTGGCATATGCCACCTTTTACTGTCATATGCCGCTTGAGCCATTGGTGAAGAGGAAAACGCTCCTGATGGAGCAGAATATGTTGGTAAGCAGCAGCATGGATTAATTTCAATATTATTGAATCCAACAGTGTTCTGAGGAAAATAATGCAGAACATGTTCAAATATTCACCAAACACATTTACAAATAAACAGCTGAAATCACAAAACCAGGTTTATAAAATGACATGTAGTGTCAACTTTAAAAAAAAGAGAAAAAAAAAAGATAATTATGTTTCAAGGCTGAATTTGGACAAACTCCGGACCAACATGACCACACAGCTTTCACTGACAGCAACTAACAATGATCATCAGCTTACAAATGGGATACTGCTTCTAATTGGCATATGCCAGTAAGCAGTGGCATATGCCACCTTTTACTGGCATATGCCGCTTGAGTGGTTTGCCATTGGTAAAGAGGAAAACGCTCCTGATGGAGCAGAATACGTTGGTAAGCAGCAGCATGGATTAATTTCAATATTATTGAATCCAACAGAGTTCTGAGGAAAATAATGCGGAACATGTTCAAATATTTACCAAACACATTTACACATAAACAGCTGAAATCACAAAACCAGGTTTATAAAATAACAGGACCAACATGACCACAGAACTGTCACTGACAGCAACTAACAATGATCATCAGCTTACAAATGGGATACTGCTTCTAATTGGCATATGCCATTGCTTACTGGCATATGCCACCATTTACTGGCATATGCCGCTTGAGTGTTATGCTATTGGTAAACAGGAAAACGTTGATAAGCAGAATATGTTGGTAAGCAGCAACATGGATTAATTTAAATATTATGGAATCGAACAGTGTTCTGAGGAAAATAATGCGGAACATATTCAAATATTCACCAAACACATTTACAAATAAACAGCTGAAATCACAAAACCAGGTTTATAAAATGACATGTATTGTCAACTTTAAAAAAACACACAAAAAAATGATAATAATGTTTGCAAGGCTGAATTTGAACAAACACTGGACCAACATGACCATACAACGTTCACTGACAGCAACTAACAATGATCATCAGCTTACAAATGGGATACTGCTTCTAATTGGCATATGCCAGTAAGCAGGCATATGCCAGTAAAAGGTGGCATATGCCGCTTGAGTGGTTTGCCATTGGTAAAGAGGAAAACGCTCCTGATGGAGCAGAATACGTTGGTAAGCAGCAGCATGGATTAATTTCAATATTATTGAATCCAACAGAGTTCTGAGGAAAATAATGTGGAACATGTTCAAATATTTACCAAACACATTTACACATAAACAGCTGAAATCACAAAACCAGGTTTATAAAATGACATGTAGTGTCAACTTGAAAAAAAACACACAAAAAAACTGATAATAATGTTTGCAAAGCTGAATTTGAACAAACACTGGACCAACATGACCACAGAACTGTCGCTGACAGCAACTAACAATGACCATCAGCTTACAAATGGGATACTGCTTCTAATTGGCATATGCCATTGCTTACTGGCATATGCCACCTTTTACTGGCATATGCCGCTTGAGTGTTATGCTATTGGTAAATAGGAAAACGTTGATAAGCAGAATATGTTGGTAAGCAGCAACATGGATTAATTTAAAATATTATTGAATCCAACAGTGTTCTGAGGAAAATAATGTGGAACATGTTCAAATATTCACCAAACACATTTACAAATAAACAGCTGAAATCACAAAACCAGGTTTATAAAATGACATGTAGTGTCAACTTTAAAAAAACACACAAAAAAATGATAATAATGTTTGCAAGGCTGAATTTGAACAAACACTGGACCAACACGACCACACAGCTTTCACTGACAGCAACTTACAATGATCATCAGCTTACAAATGGGATACTGCTTCTAAATCATTATTTGAACATGTTCCGCATTATTTTCCTCAGAACTCTGTTGGATTCAATAATATTGAAATTAATCCATGCTGCTGCTTACCAACGTATTCTGCTCCATCAGGAGCGTTTCCTCTTTACCAATGGCAAACCACTCAAGCGGCATATGCCAGTAAAAGTTGGCATATGCCAGTAAGCAGTGGCATATGCCAATTAGAATGCCGCTTGAGTGGTTTGCCATTGGTAAAGAGGAAACGCTCCTGATGGAGCAGAATACGTTGGTAAGCAGCAGCATGGATTAATTTCAATATTATTGAATCCAACAGAGTTCTGAGGAAAATAATGCGGAACATGTTCAAATATTTACCAAACACATATGCCACATAAACAGCTGAAATCACAAAACCAGGTTTATAAAATGACATGTAGTGTCAACTTGAAAAAAAACACACAAAAAAACTGATAATAATGTTTGCAAAGCTGAATTTGAACAAACACTGGACCAACATGACCACAGAACTGTCACTGACAGCAACTAACAATGACCATCAGCTTACAAATGGGATACTGCTTCTAATTGGCATATGCCATTGCTTACTGGCATATGCCACCTTTTACTGGCATATGCCGCTTGAGTGTTATGCTATTGGTAAATAGGAAAACGTTGGTAAACAGAATCTGGATTAATCCCAATATTATTGTATCCAACAGAGTTCTGAGGAAAATAATGCGGAACATGTTCAAATATGTACCAAACACATTAACACATATGCCACTTGAGTGGCTCACTAGTAGTGTTGGTGGGACACAAACAGCATAATAAAAAATGTGGTGCCATGCCAGATTTCAACAGGTGACCTTGAGGTTGGAAGGTTCTGTGTTGAGACCACTACAACAATATATGAACACACTATCAATGGCAGATACTGATACTAAACATCAGCTTAGTTCTGCAGATAATTAGCAAAGAAGAGCATTGAGGTGAAATGGACGGAATGAGTTGATAATGTGTAATAATTAAACCAGCATTATGTTTGGTATCCACTCGGTCTTGAATCCATGACAGCAGGAGTTTCAGGAGTTTATTCACCAAACTGACAAAGTTACACATGAACAGCTGAAATCACAATATCATGTGTATAAAATGACATGTAGTGTCAACGTCAAATGAAACATGATAATAATGTTTGCAAGGCTGGATTTGGACAACACCTTCCTGTGTTTAGACCACTGGACCACCATGACAACACAACCATCCATCAGCTTGCAAACAGTATGCCAAGTCACTGCCATATGCCGCTTCTTACTGGCATATGCCACTGCTTGCATATGTCGCTTGATCAGGAGTGATATGCCATTGGTAAACAGTAAACGACTCCTGATGGATCAGATTATGTTGGTAAGCAGCAGCATACAACTTGTGATGGTGTGGCTACTAGCAGTGTTGGTGGAACACAGGCGGCATTATAAAGAAAATTTTGAGGCCATGTTGGATTTGAACTTGTGATTTAAGGTCTACAGGGCATGTGCACAGACCACTACACTAACATGTGAACAGAATGTTTTGGCAACAACTGATACTAAACATCAGCTACATTCTAAATATATTTGGCAAAGAAGTGCATTGTCACAGACAACAAGTTGGTTTCCAAGTGGTCTTGAACCAATGATTATAAGGTTGTTCAACAGTGTCTTAACCACTACGCTATCAGTTCTACAGGTCTTTGAGGCTGCTGTTTGTTATCATAACCATATTGAACCTTATGAGTTCTGAGGAAAATAATGCAGAACATGTTCAAATATTCACCAAACTGACACATTTACACATAAACAGCTGAAATCACAATATGAGGTTCATAAAATGACATGTACTGTCAACTTTGAAAACAAAAAAAATGAATGAATGAGTGTTTTATTTCATATGAATGACAGACATACAGACGAAAAGGATAGGTAAGAAACCAAGGCAAAATAAAATGATAACACATAATATGCAAGGCTGGATTTGAACACATGACCTTCCTGTCAGCAGTCTGTGTATAGACCACTGGCCCAACATAACAACACAAACAACACTGCATTTGCATTTGGCATATGCCACTACTTACTGGCATATGCCGCTTCTTACTGGCATATGGCGCTATTTGCATAAGTGACTTGATACGGACTGGTATGCTGTATGCTGTTGGCAAACAGGAAACAACTATGTGGTAAGCAGCAGCATGGCACATATGATGGATAAGCATACCATTTACTGAGCAGTGTTAGTGAAACATAATAAACAACTTGGCTGACAACAACTGATACTAAATATCAGCATATAATCAGCAAGATAGCACATTAAGGTTAGTGTATCTTTTGGCTGGCACTGGGTGTTGAACCCATGATTGTACAATTCCTACTCGGCATCTTAACCACTACACTACCAGCTCAGCATGCTAAAGCCATTTGTTTGCTTTCATGACCTTAAGATTTAAGAGTTCTGAGGAAAATAATGCGGACCATGTTCAAATATTCATTTATAAAATGACATGTAGTGTCAACTTGAAAAAAAACACACAAAAAAACTGATAATAATGTTTGCAAGGCTGGATTTGAACAAACACTGGACCAACATGACCACACAACTGTCACTGACAGCAACTAACAATGATCATCAGCTTACAAATGGGATACTGCTTCTAATTGGCATATACCACTGCTTACTGGCATATGCCACCTTTAACTGGCATATGCCGCTTGAGTGGTATGCCATTGGTAAAGATGAAAACGCTGCATTATAAAGAAATAAAATGGGCCATGCTGGATTTGAACTTGTGACTTAAGGTCTATATAGCATGTGTATAGACCACTACACTAACATGTGAACAGAATGTTTTGGCAACAACTGATATTAAATATCAGCTACATTCTAAATATATTTGGCAAAGAAGTGCACTGTCACAGAGAGCAATTTGGTTTCCAAGTGGTCTTGAACCAATGATTACAAGGTTGTTAGACAGTGTCTTAACCACTACCCTATCAATTCTACAGGTCTTTGCAGCTGTTGTTTATATATAATATAACCATATTGAACCTTCAATATAATGAAATCCAATAGAGTTCTGAGGAAAATAATTAAGAACATGTTCAAATATTCACCAAACTGACACATTTACACATACACAGCTGAAATCACAATATCAGGCTTATAACACTGACAGCAACTGACAAATAATATCAGCTTACAAAAGGGCCACTTTTAACTGGCATATGCCACTGCTTACTGGCTTATGCCACCATTTACTGGCATATGCAACTTGAGTGGTATGCCAGAGGAAAACGCTCCTGATGGAGCAGAATATGTTGGTAAGCAGCAGCATGGATTAATTTCAATATTATTGAATCCAACAGAGTTCTGAGGAAAATAATGCGGAAAATGTTCAAATATTGACATAAAGTGCTTCTTACTGGCATATGCTGGCTGCTTGCTAACAAGTTGCTTGATCAGGAGTGATATGCCTTTAGTAAACAGGAAAGCCACTCCTGATGGAACAGAATATGTTGGTAACAACTGATAAAAAAAAACCCTGATAATAATGTTTGCAAGGCTGGATTTGAAGACACAACCTTCCTGTCAGCAGTCTGTATTTAGATCACTGGACCAACATGACAACACAAACATCACTGACAGCAACTGACAATGAACATCAGCTTAGATCACTGGGATGCCACTTCTTATTGGCATATGCCACTGCTTACTGGCATATGCCGCTTCTGACTGGTTTGTTTGTTCAAATATTCACCAAACACATAAACACATAGACATAAACACATAAACAGCTGACTAGAAAAAAACAAACTAAAAACTGATAATAATGCTTGCAAGACTGGATTCTGTCACTGACAGCAGCTGACAATGATCATTATCTTATAAATGGACTTACTGGCAGTGGCATATACAACGTTCTTGCCAGCAGTCTGTGCTTAGACCACTGGACCAACACAGCTGTCACTGACAGCAGATAATGAACAGCTTACACACGGGGGGCCACTGCTTGCTTGCATATGCCGCTGCTTTTTATATGTTGCTTGATCAGGAGTGGTATGCCGTTGGTAAACAGGAAACCACTCCTGATGGAGTGTAAAATGTTGGTAATGGGTTATGATGGGTTATCATACCATTTGGCATGGTATGGTATGATGGAGTGGCATACCATTTTCTGGCAGTGTTGGTGGAACACAGGCGGCATACCGAACAACTTGGCACCAGGCTGGACTTGAAGAGGTGACCTTACAGTCACAAAGCTGTGTTTGGACCACTACACTTACATGTGAGCAGACTGACAATGTCAACAACTGATAGTAAACATCAGATACATTCTGCATATAATTAGCAAGATAGCACATTAAGGTGAGTGTGTCTTCTGGCTTGCTCTTGTTGTTGAACCAATGATTGTGAACTTTCTAATCAGCATCTTAACCACTACCCTATGAGCTCTCCTCTGTTCAAGGCATTTGTTTGCTTTCATGACCTTAAGATTGAATCAACAGTGTTCTGAGAAAGATAATACAGCACATGTTTAAATATTCAGCAATCTGACAAAGAATATCAGCTTACAAAGGGGATGCCACTGTTTCACTGTTTCCGCTTCTAACTGGCATATGCCGCTTGAGTGGTATGCCATTGGTAAACAGGAAAACAGGAAACTACTCCCGATGGATGCTGCTGCTTACAGCAGAAAATGTTGGTAAGCAGTAGCATACAACTTGTGATGGAATGGCACACCAGGTACTTGTGATGTTGGTGGAACACAGGTGGCATAATAAATAACTGGCATCAAGCCTGACTTGAACAGGTGGCCATATAGCCATAATGTCTGCATTTAGAACACTACACTAAACTCCCTGCAAGGTGCAGAAACTGAAACTAGATATCAGTTTAGTTTTGCTTATTGTTGGTAAAACAGTGCACTGAGGTCAAAAAGATGGAATAAGTTGATAATGTATAATAATTACACCAACATGATATTTAGCTCATATAAAAGCTTGAACTAAGTCAGTTGTGAGTAAAAACCAGAGAACGCTTTTACTGTGATGAGGATTTAACTTCCTGTTTCCTCTGTGTCCCTTCACACCAAGACAGTTTTTAGGACTCTTACTGTTTGATTAACATGTGATCACAGTCAGTGGTTTAGTCTGCAGATTGACATGAACTTAAATTAAACTTCTGGATGTTTAGAAATGTTTTCATTAAATTCCAGTTTTATGACAACTTGTGCTTTATTTCTGTAGTTTTGGTTCATAAAGAAATTCAGTCACAGCCTGATATCACAGCCTGATATCATAGCCTGTTATCACAGCCTGATATCACAGCCTGATATCATAGCCTGTTATCACAGCCTGTTATCACAGCCTGATATCACAGCCTGTTATCACAGCGTGTTATCACAGCCTGATATCACAGCCTGATATCACAGCCTGATATCACAGTGTGTTATCACAGCCTGATATCACAGCCTGATATCACAGTGTGTTATCACAGCCTGATATCACAGCGTGTTATCACAGCCTGATATCACAGCCTGATATCACAGCCTGATATCACAGCGTGTTATCACAGCCTGATATCACAGCCTGATATCACAGCGTGTTATCACAGCCTGATATCACAGTGTGTTATCACAGCGTGTTATCACAGCCTGATATCACAGCGTGTTATCACAGCGTGTTATCACAGCCTGATATCACAGCCTGATATCACAGCCTGATATCACAGCCTGTTATCACAGCCTGATATCACAGCCTGATATCACAGCATGTTATCACAGCCTGATATCACAGCCTGATATCACAGCCTGTTATCACAGCCTGATATCACAGCCTGATATCACAGCATGTTATCACAGCCTGATATCACAGCCTGATATCATAGCCTGATATCATAGCCTGTTATCACAGCATGTTATCACAGCCTGATATCACAGCCTGATATCACAGCGTGTTATCACAGCGTGTTATCACAGCCTGATATCACAGCCTGTTATCACAGCGTGTTATCACAGCCTGATATCACAGCCTGATATCACAGCGTGTTATCACAGCCTGATATCACAGCCTGATATCACAGCGTGTTATCACAGCGTGTTATCACAGCCTGATATCACAGCCTGATATCACAGCCTGATATCACAGCGTGTTATCACAGCCTGATATCACAGCCTGATATCACAGCGTGTTATCACAGCCTGATATCACAGTGTGTTATCACAGCGTGTTATCACAGCCTGATATCACAGCGTGTTATCACAGTGTGTTATCACAGCCTGATATCACAGCCTGATATCACAGCCTGTTATCACAGCCTGATATCACAGCCTGATATCACAGCCTGTTATCACAGCCTGATATCACAGCCTGATATCACAGCATGTTATCACAGCATGTTATCACAGCCTGATATCACAGCATGTTATCACAGCCTGATATCACAGCCTGATATCACAGCAGTGTCTCTGAGCACAGATGAAGCTTCATGTTGTTGTTGTCTTCGCAGTCAGTCTGTCGTCTCCTCTGGACAAATGGGATGATGTGAACCTGGACGTGGAGGACGGAGGACGCAGGAGATACGAGAAGAGATGCACTTCCCACCACTCCTCCAGTGAACTGCTGTGGTAATAACAACCATAACACACTGAGTGTGTGTAGTGATCACACAGTCCAGTTCATACCTGATGTAATCATCTCTATATGAAACTAACCCGTCCATCACTGAGACAAACAGACTCCATGTTTCTATTCAAAGACAGAAAGAAGTTCATGTAGAACATTTGCTGAATTTACAAGAAAGAACACATAAGTCAGAATCAGTCAGAGACAGAATTTCACACAGTTTATAAAGTGTCTCCAACTCAACAACTCACTAAATTGAGACATTTTTAAAGGGAGTCTGGGGATAAAGAAGTAGTGGTAGTAGTTTAGTGTTTTTGTAAAATGTGACATGTTTAGCGTCAATAAAATGTTTCTTCTTTCATAAATTGAGTGTAAATGGTGAAATCAGTGTAAACAGTGTGTTCAAACAGCTGCTAAATGTTGGCAGGTCAGACTTTAGCACTTTAGACACAGAAGCAGACAGGCTGGTGCAGCCATGCTGCCACAAACTGACACTTTTTACAAGGAAACACACAACTTACTGTTTTCATTTAATGCTGAATTTACAAGAAGGAGACAATGATTCAGAATCTGTTGTAGCAATTTCAAAAAGTTTAAGTTTCTCCTGATGAAACAACTCTTAAAATCACCACATTTGTTAAGGGAGTCTGGTGGTGTTGTGGTTCAATGGTTGGATCAGTTGAAACAGATGAAAAAGATTTTTCTCCACGTGTGAAACAATGACACATTTCCTGGGGATGTTTTTTTTCTCACAGTGAAGTTGAGTGAAACATGTTGTCACAGGGTCTCACACGTGTCAAACTGTGAAAATAAAGTTTCGACAGATGAAACTTGTAAAGGCAGGCCACACCTTTTTTTCCCCACCAGTTCTCAGTCATAAACACAGGAGAGTAGATGATTTAGATCAGACTAGGAAAATGGATTACCAGGGGAAAAAATGTCCCCTCAGGGGACAAGGGGTAGATAACTGACCTGACAACACAAAGTCTGAATCAGTTTGCGGCTCCCGCTTCATGACGACACACTGTGTCTGTTCTGCAGCTTCTGATTTCTCCTGGAGAAAAGTGATTTTGTGTTTAATCTGAAGTACACGTCTGTGTCACTGCTGATTAATTAGTCTTTAATGACAAAATAATATGACAAACATGATCGACTTCAGTTATCAGCAGAAATGACATTAACAGATACATTAATTTATGATGTATGAGCCAGACATCTAATCACAGTTACATTAAACAGCTGGCGATGCACGATGAATGGGTCACACCGAAGTTAACGACATTTTAAACCCACGTTGATGCAAATTTGAACTGTAAAATTGTTTTAATAACTAGAAGCTTTCAGTAGAGTGCATACCTCTGCCAAGGCCCTGCATTCCCCTTTAATTCAGATCAAACATTTAAATCTACCAGATCTTTATTAAATCCACGTCAGATTTACTCACTCAGACACCAGCGACCCAAATCCGCTTTTTTTTGGATCCCTGAGAAATTATCGAACAATGTCAGAGAAGAACTTCCTGGATCCGTCTCTTTATCTGGATCAGCACCAAGTTAATGAGGTCTACTCTGGGTCAAGACTCATCCTCCATGTGAGGTTGGAGGAAATCTGTTCAGTAGTTTAATGAAATCCTGCTGACAAACCGACCAACCAGTCTGAGGTGAAACCTCAGTTGCTGATGCTGGTGCTGACGTCCTTGGCGGAGGTAATAAATGAAACATCTTCAGAGCCGGTGTTACAGGAACAACAAAGACTGTTACTAATACTGTTTTAAGGTCATTCATTGATCAGTGATTGATCCACAGAGGCTACAGACACTTTGACTACAATGTTTCATAAGTTAATTATTATCATCACAGTGAACACGAGACATTAAAACTGATCAAACTGACAGGTGGAGTACTGATAAATGTTTCCTGTATTTATTCACCAGGTGTTCTGTGAGGAAACATACTGAGGCAGTTCCAGTCCAAACAGACCAGCGGGGGGCGCTACTCTCCAACAAACCGCAGTGCAGTTCTTCTTCTTCAGTTTCCCTGCAGATACTGAACAGAGAAGGCCTCCAGCTGAGTCTCCAGCTCCGTGGCTCTGTTCCTGAAAACACACAGAACTGCTTCATTCTACCGATCAAAGTGTTTCTGATCGACTGATAAACTCAGGACGCAGTTTTACATCTGATTACAACATACATGTCTGTATATGCTGTATACTGTGGAGGCAGGGGGAAACTGCTAGCCTAGCTTAGCACAAAGACAGGAGGCAGGGGGAAACTGCTAGCCTAGCTTAGCACAAAGACAGGAAGCAGGGGGAAACTGCTAGCCTAGCTTAGCACAAAGACAGGAAGCAGGGGGAAACTGCTAGCCTAGCTTAGCACAAAGACAGGAGGCAGGGGGAAACTGCTAGCCTAGCTTAGCACAAAGACAGGAGGCAGGGGGAAACTGCTAGCCTAGCTTAGCACAAAGACAGGAGGCAGGGGGAAACTGCTAGCCTAGCTTAGCACAAAGACAGGAAGCAGGGGGAAACTGCTAGCCTAGCTTAGCACAAAGACAGGAAGCAGGGGGAAACTGCTAGCCTAGCTAGAGAAAAATCCACCATCCAACAACTTTGACCCTGCCTCCCCAGGTGGTGCTCCTGACAGTTTGACCCCACCCCCCTCAGTGACATCATGACCTCTGACCTGAAGGCCTTGGACCTCCTCTGGATGTTCTCCAGTCTCTGGATCCTGAAGCTCAGCTGCCGGATGTTTCCCTCCAGCTCGGCTTCGCTCAGATCGACTCTCTGAGTCAGACGGCTGAACGTGGACGTCAGCTCCCTCAAACACAAACATGACAGCTGAGTTCAGACAGGTGTTCTCTCAGGGACTGTGTGTGTCAGAGTGGGGGGCGGGGTCTTACTTGTACACCTGCTGGCTGCAGGCGGAGCTGGTGACAGGGATGATGGCTCTCAGGCGGTGGGTGGCGTGCTCCACAAACTGCTGCTTCAGAGCGCGCTCTCTGCTGATGTTGGTCCAGGTGAGTTTCTCGTACAGGTAGAGGAGACCGTACAGAGAGAGAGAGAGAGCGATGATACGCCAGCCCACCGAGCGCCACACCTGCAACACACAGACACACCTGAGACACCTGCAGGACAGACACACCTGAGACACCTGCAGGACACAAACACACCTGAAACACCTGTAGGACACAGACACACCTGAGACACCTACAGGACAGACACACCTGAGACACCTACAGGACAGACACACCTGAGACACCTGCAGGACAAAGAGACACCTGTGGGACATAGACACACCTGCAGGACACAAACACACCTGAGACACCTACAGGACAGACACACCTGAGACACCTGTAGGACAAAGAGACACCTGTGGGACACAGACACACCTGCAGGACATAGACACACCTGCAGGACACAGACACACCTGAAGGACATAGACACACCTGAGACACCTGCAGGACACAAATACACCTGAGACACCTGCAGGACACATACACACCCGAG
>NC_133235.1:31173857-31332104 GCF_040436345.1 Pagrus major
CACTAATGAGGCTCGTAAAGAATCATCTCTCAGTTGATGTTTTTATTTTTATGATTCACATTTTAAGTTGTGTAACTTTTGTATAAAAAACACTTGTTTCTTCTGTGAGTTCAGGTTCAGTCAAAGATCAGATCAGCAGTCTGTGTGGATTTGAGCTTTAACTTTAAATTAATTTCTGTTTGTGTGAATGAAAATGATTCAACTTACTGTTATATACATGCAGTTTGGTGCCGCTTCCAAAGATTAACTTGTTACCACCAGAGTCGAATGTCACACAGTCCGAAGCTTCAGCACACAAACCTCCCTCTCTGAGTTTCTACCTGACAACAGCTTTATACTCACTTATCTTCGACTTCAGCAGTAATAATATTTATCACTGTCAGCGGCTGTCCGCTCATCAACACAGTCTCACTGATGACTTCATGAAATAAAGATAAAGTAGAAGACTTACTGGACTGAACCACTAACAGAGAACCAGAACCAAAGATGAGTTTCTCACGTCCGCTGGCAGTCACACAACACGAGAGCACAGAACAAAAACACTGATTCACTGCAGCGCACCAAACTCCACTCTAAATATCCAAACTTTACTGCCTGGTATCAGAGCACCGAGACAACAGATGGAACAAATATCACCGAGAGGAATCAGAGAAAAACCATCGGAGACTTAATGTGTGAACTTAAACTCTGGTTCAGCTGAGTTTGGTTAAACCTGGATTATATAAACCTAATTAAATAAACCTGGGTTCAACCAGTCCAATAAAAGCAGATGAGATTTCATCAAACACGTTTCCAACAGAACTTTATCTTCACCCGAAGTGCAACATATCCAACACACTCAGGTAACTTTCAGATAATTCACGTACAATCTGCGTTTAATATAAATAACATTTATTATCAGTACTTACCGGGTTCAATGGTTAATCTGGTTCCACTGCCAAAGATGAGTTTAGTTACACCTCCAGTATTCACACAACATGAAGCACCATAACACAAACTCAGCAGGGTGACACACTGAACCAAACTCCACTTAGAAAAACATCATTTTAACATCTGACTTGAATGGTTAAAGCTGATATTTGTGCAATATTATAATTAGAATATACATTTTTTATGTTTTTATACTTTATTACTTTAAGTATTTAACATTATGATGATCTTTTGTTGTGTTTGAACTTTTCAGCTGTTGAGTTTTTATCACCACACGTTTGTAGAACTTGTTCTTTTTGTCATCGAATCGTTTCTGATTGAAAACAACTTTATATATAAAAAACACGTATTTTTGATTTTTTGCACATTTTACACGTGATCATTTCTCACATAGCCTCGTGTAACTTTCAGATATTTCACATGCAGTCTGCTTCTTATATAAACAATGTTTATGGTCTGTATCAGTACTCACTGGGTTCAACGTTCAGTCTGGTTCCACTTCCAAAGATCATCTTATTTACACCTCCAGTATTCACACAACATGAAGCACCATAACACAAACTCAGCAGGGTGACACACTGAACCAAACTCCATTTGGAAAAACATCATTTTTACATTTGAGTGCATGGTGACATTCCACTCACATAAAAAGCTGATATTTGTACATTATTTTTTAATATCAAGATTTAAGTGTACATTTTTATATTCTAGTGTCACATTAGAGATGATGCTCATGAGTGATACTGTATTAGATATGTATTTAACATTATAATGATGTTATTTTGTCTGTTTGACCTGTTTTTAAAACTTTTTTTAGTTTTCTTTTAGTTTTAGGAATATGAGCGTGTTGGTTTGTGCTGCTGCTGTTTACCTTCAGAGACCCAGAACAGTTTCTGTTCACCTGTATTTATCCAGTTTTTCAGTCAGCGTCAGGTGTCGTACATCATTTGGTTCTGTTCTCACACAAACTGTGGCTGCAGATCAAATCTGTTAAACTCATTATTTTATATTATATCATTTTCTCAACGTGTTTATGAAATTCACTAAGTTTAAAACAATTCACAGAGATGAGCATTTTCTTTCTCTTGAAGCCATCAGTCAGTTTTCACATGATTTAACGTGGATATTAATTCTTTATTGTTTCTATTGACGCTACTTCTGGTTTCTTCTTGTTGAATTTAACGCTTCATGTTTTGAGTCCGTCTTGTTTTAAACATCTTATGATCATGTTCAGAATCTCACTTTAAAAAGTTCAAACTCACTGGACTCGACGGCCACTTTGGTTCCGGAGCCGAACAAGATTTTGTCGTAGCCTCCAGTTTTCACACAGTGTCGAGTGTCAGCACAAAAACCTCAAACTACAAGAGCCCATCAACTGTGTGTGTCTGAAACATGACGGCAAACTGAAAATCACCATCATCTTTTTATCAAAGCTTTTTCTTCTGACTGAGCTGCAAGAAACGTTTTATCAGCCTCGATTCAAAACACTGAGCTGAAGAAATCATTTCCAGGAGTAAATCCGGCTGCTCAGTTTGTCAGATCACTTCAAATTTCACCGCTTTCAATCAGAAAAATGTCAAGATTCAAATAATCAGATGTAAACATGTGAGGAGACACAACAGCTGTGAGTTTGATCAGCTGATCATGTTTTAAGATCATAACATTAACATCATTAATTCAGATTAAAGATTTTAAACAAATGAAACAGCAGCTACAGAAACACGGATCAAGTCTGCAGAGCCGTCGTCTCCGCCAAACTAAACGTTCATAGGTTTAATTATAACATCATGAAAATCATCACTTCCATCTGATTTCACAGCTCAGCGTGTCAAACATCCAGAAACAGAACCGAGCCGACACGTTCGGTGACGGACGTCAAACTAAATGAGAGAAACTACAAACTGACGAGCAGACCCACAGGAGTCCACCGTCACTCTGGTTCCAGCTCTAAACAGGACTTTACTGACACCAGAACTCTTTACACAGCAACACAACACATGACCCAAACACACAGTGACTCAGAACCTCTGAGAGACCATGAGGCAAAAAACTGGGCCGCTGCCCTCCCTGAACAGAACTCTGCTCAGAACTTCAACCCAACAACGTCTCGTTTTATTCTCTTTAAAATGGAGATTTTCCAAACAGAGTTCTGTTGAAGAAACTTCACCGACAGCAAAACACACAAACTGGAACCAGATCAATGAACAGAAACTCAGAACGAACCGATGAACTGATCAGACCCAGAGACCAGAACTCAAACCAAACTACATTTTAGACACTCTTGTTTCTCTGCTTTGTGTTTTGTGTATCAATCAGACAGAAAGTTCTTACGTGAGTCGACAGTCAGTCGAGTTCCTGAACCGAACATCATCTTCTGCCCTCCAGTTTTCACACAGCACCAAACTCTTCAGCAAAAACCTCAAACTCCAGACAGAAAACTAATCTGAGCAGTTCTGACCTGAACCGTCTACAAAGCCACATCAGAGTTTTGATATTTAAAATACACTGAAGAAAATAATGTCCCTGAAACACTGACTGTAATGACTCATTAGTGCAAACTGGTTCTGTGAATAAATGAAATAACTTGGTCTGATTCATTCAAGTTAGTATTACACATAAAAGTAATCCATTACATATAGATTACATGTAGAACTCATGTGATATTATTACATGGACATTTTTATGTGTGACTGAAATATAAAATGTCAAAAAGTTATTTATTTATCTTCTACTCTGGTTTGTATTTTCTGTATCAGAACTCACTGGGCTCAACGTTCAGTCTGGTTCCACTTCCAAAGATGAACTTATTTCCAAGATTCACACAACATGAAGCTCCATGACACAAACTCAGAGCGACAAACTGAACCAGACTTCATTTAACAAAACAGGATTTTTACTACTGAGAATTCTGTCCAGTTAAAGAAAGACCCCATTTACCTTCATGATGAATAATTATAAATATATTATAAATATATAGATGATATTTTCTGTTTCAGCTGGATGATTCTTTATATTTGGTGTTTTATAAAGACTCTTTTCATAATTCCTGACATTTTAGATGTACAAGTTTCACCTGACAGACTTTTACTGAGTGATGTTCTGATTTAATGACTCTGCAGAGTCCAGTGAATCATCTCCATCACTGTCAGCAGCTTCACTCATCAATAAATCCTGATAACTACAAGTTTTTATCTTTTTTAATATACTACTCTGGTTTGTATATATTCATGTCAAACTCTGTAAACTGTGTGTTTAAAGATGCTTCATATAAATACTAGTTATAATAAACTACTCATTTTTTAAAGTCACATTTTCTGAAGTGTTTCACTGAACTGCTGAGATGACGTGAGAGACACTGATGAACACCGGATCAACTCTGGACTTCATGTTTCATAAATTAGTTTAAATTCAGATTTTGTCATAATTGTGATTGTATTTATTAATAATGTACTGATGAGAATCCTTTAACTGAAACAGACTTCAGTACGTAACTGAGAAGTCTCCAAGTGTTCATGTTTTTTTTCCCTTTGTGACAGGACTCTACTGTACATTTATATTTTTAATGTTCAAAAAAACAAGAATAATAAAGTTGTGCAGGATCTCAAGTTTCACCGGTCGACCGTGTTGACTCTGAACCAGCTGAAGCTGGTGGATCTTCTCAGGGTGACGCATGAGAACAGTCCTCTCGTTAATGAAGGTGATTCACTCGACTGAAGTTTGTACGTAGTTAAAACACGATGTTATGTTCAGACGTATAAAACCTGCAGTCTGTGTTCACTCGTATAAAACATGAAGTTTTCTCTCACCTGAGTCGACCATCAGCTGAGTTCCCTCTCCAAAAATCATCTTTTCTGTTCCTCTCATCACACTGTGACTGACAGCTGGCTGAAAACCTCACAGAGCTTCAAACTGTCTCATATTTAACTTTCAGTCACTTGAATTAACTCGGATCATCTCAGATTAGATTTAATCTGAGCAGGATTAACTTTAAACGTGTCATTAATCTCAGTTTACTTCTCTGTCAACTTATTCTCATCTTATTTCAAGCTGACGGTTTTAAAGTTGTTGGACTCTGAAACAGTTTTAATTCTTTGGTTGTCATTGTGACTCTTTGGTGTTTTTCTGTCGATCTTTAAACTGAGCTCACATATTAAACCTGGATTAAATAATAGTAATTAAATAAATCAACATTCCTCACATTTTCTCTGAGTTGTTAATTACATTTCTTGTTTTTCTGTTTTTTGGATAAAACATTAAAATCATTCACACAAAGTAACTGTTTGGGTTTTTTTGGTTTTAAGAGTCAGTAGAGAAGATGAAACTCTGAACAGTCGGTTTTAAAAACCAAACGTTCAGGATTTTAAGCTCTGACAGAAGAGAGAGTTTGGGATCAGCTCATTTCAAAGTTTTTACACTCACGGTTCTGGACGTTCAGCGTGCTGCCCGATCCAAACACCAGTTTACCGTAAGCAGCTCCAGTGTTCACACAGTCACACGCAGCAGCACAAAAAACTGACTTCAGCTGCTCAGTTCAGCGACAGCAGCTTTTAAATCCTCACTAAAGTCTGAGGAAGCTTTTAAACCATAAACCAACATTTATTAAACAGTCCAGTTCCTCCAGCAGCAGAACTGTAACAGCATTAACATCAGGTCAATCATTACAGTGTGAACACATGGACGTGTTTGGATCTGTGTCTTCATCAGCACTTTGACTCATTTCAGATTAAACTCACGGTTCTGGACGTTCAGCGTGCTGCCCGATCCAAACACCAGTTTACCAACACTGCCAGTGTTCACACAGTCACACACAGCAGCACAAAAACTGGACTGAGCTCAGCTCACATTCACTCACGTCTCCATTTTAACTCTCTAACCTTCAGTTTTTTTCATTAACCGGCCGTATCGTAGCTTTTTGTAGTTTTCATCTTCAAACTATTTTCTTTTCTTCACAAACTCGGTTCGACTGGATCATGAAGTCACAGACGGCTGCAGTGAAAACAGACTCGGGTCCATTCACCTCCAGAACACAGCGACAGCCTCGTTCGAAGGGTCAGAGTTAACCCAAACCCAAACCCAAACCCAAAGCCTTCTTTAGCACAACAACAGAATACCGTCGAGTGAAACTCTTCAGACTCGTCTTCTGATTCGTTTCTGCAGAAATCTTTGATAAAAAACATTCGATGTGTTTTTGTTACAATTTTTGGAAACATTTGACTCATCGTTGTTTTTTAAATTATTTGTTTGCCTTTTTTTCCTGTTTGTTAGTTTCATGTTTGAGTCCAGACTGTTGGTTCGACCTCACAAACGATCACTTTCAGACCTTTTAGGATTTAACTAAAGTCAGAAATGACTCGACAGGACGGAGGTTTTTTCAGTGTTGGTTTAAAAACATATTTGTGACTTTTTCATCTCACCTGAGTCGACTATCAGCCGAGTTCCTCTCCCAAAAATCAGTTTCTCACTGTTTCCTGTCACACTGTGACTGACGGCTGACTGAAAACATTCACTGTCCAACAATCAGTTTGTTACTAACCAGGTTTGAAAAATCTCCATTTTAACAGCTTTTATTTTCTCTTTTAGAAGAAGGGAAAATAATCTTCCTGTTGAAAACGAGTCAAACTGGTTTCAAGAGTCATTTTGTGTTTTCTCTAAAGTTTCAGACTCATTTCTTACTTTACTGGAAACTAATGTAACAGCAGATTTTATCACTTTTTAGAGAAAATTACAACATTTAGGACTCAGCTGTCGACACAAACTAGTTCCTAGGAAGGAGTTTTTTGGAGCGTTAGTTTATCATTAACATTAAATATTGATTTCTGTCTCACCTGAGTCAACGATCAGACGAGTTCCTCTCCCAAAAATGAGTTTATCTGCAGTTCCTCTCACACTGTGACTGACGGCTGACTGAAAACCTCCCTGAGCTGAAAGTTTTAACCGAACTGAACACGACGGACTTCAGATTGGATCCAGTTAGTTTGAAGTTTTCAAACTTTTCATTTGACACAAATTAAATTCATTTTTAATATTTTACAAAACTATATTTGAACTAGTTTCATAGTTTTCTGATGATTTGAGTTCTTAAAACATATTTTTAAAAATAAAGACTGAACAGTAGTGAATAAAATCAGGCGTTTTATTTTTGTTGTATGATAAATTCATTTTTCTTTTATTGTTACAGTTGTTCAACTCAAACATTTAAACCTGAGTCAAACAAACCGGGTTTAAGAAATCTCGACTTCTCCAGTTTGTTGTTGTGTTTATTTCGACCGACTTTAATCCTCAAACCGTCAGTTTCATTTAACCCTGAACAGATTTAATCATCACAACAAGACAAACAACATTAAAAACTTCATCCTGATCTGTGACAGAACTGAACTGATATATTATATTTATCATATAATAAAACATCACTTACTGCTTTGTACAGTGAGTTTTGTTCCTGGGCCAAACACAGTCCTGTATCCTCCCTGACCAGTCACACTGACATACACAGCTCAACAAAAACCAATCACCCATTAAAACTTCTCCTACATTTAGTCTTCAGCTAATCAACACGTAGATTCACAGAAAGAACAGTTTTAGAAACGATCCCGTCCGTGACGCCACGTCCTCGACTCTCATTTTAACATTTAAAACTTCATTTTCTGTCAAATATCTGATTTTTTTCACCGACCTGTCGATACAACGAGCTTCGTGCCGCCGCCGAAGATCAGTTTGTTTCCACTTCCATACACACCACCACACACACCCATACACAAACCTCTCTCTCTCACACACACACACATATAATCAGTGTATCTGTTGAACTCAATATAACGACTGTACGACCAGTTCTGCCAGGAAAAGGAGCAAACGTTATTCACAGTTAAGAATGAAAATAATTTTCATGTTGAGTCAAAGTTATGAGTTTTTAAGATGGAGGCTTCAATACTGATTAAAAAATGACTATTTGTAACTTTGACTTCAGTTTTCACTCAGTAAATTTGATTTATTATCTCTTAGTTGAATCTCTCGCTTTTTCCTGGCGGGAACGGGCGTCCATACATTTGGGCTTTTGTAATTTGTATTTATTATTATTAACTTTTTATTTTTAATTTCATTGAACTTTATTGTTATTAATTGTTTATTTTTATGCATTTGCACATTTTAATATCAACTTGTTTATTGTATTTTTCAGATGACGTTTCATATAAAGCCGATTTGTCTGAATCGTTCTCTCTCGTACTGGTTTTTACACAATTTAAAACCAATTAGATTTTTTTTGTCTCTTTATTTTTAACTTTAATATTCATTATTACTCTGTGCAGTTTTGCAACATTTGTATATTTGCATAATGTCAAAACCATATTGTGATAAACTAGAGAAGAATCTCTGATCAGTGTTTAAAGTGTGAAGTCATTGAAACATGAATCTTACCAGTTTGAACAGTCAGTCTGGTTCCACTGCTGAAATAAAGCTTCCCTGTTCCCTGATTATTCGCACTGTGACTCACACTGGGACAAATACTGCTGCTGTGCACTGAGGACACATCCTGATTATCTGATCATCTCTCAGTTTAATCTGTGACTTTTATATTTCTTTCTTGTCATGTCGTCTCAGTTAGTTTGCGCTGTTTTCATTCTGATCTCAGAGTTTATTGTAATATTCATCATGCTGATGATTCCTGCTGCTTTTACATTAACTCCAGTTTGTTTTTAACTTTAGTTCCTCGTAACCATTTCATTATAATTTCTTGAATAGACGAACTGCTGTACAGCCTGCGAGTGTTCGCGTCAGCTTGTATAAGTCAAACTCTATAAAAATGGAATAAAATAAACTAAAATGTGAAAAGACAAAGTTCAATTAACACAATTTAAAGTGTGAAATCATTAAAATACGGATCTTACCAGTTTGAACAGTCAGTTTGGTTCCACTGCTGAAATAAAGTTTGTTTCCCCCCTGAGTATTCACACTGTGACTCACACTGGGACAAATACTGCTGCCTCCACGTGCACACTGTTGTTCCTCCATGAATCTTTGTTTAAATGTGTATTTGTTGTCATATTTCATGTTGTGTATTTGTGCAGCTCTCGCTCTGTTAAATCACAATCATCGCTGCTGTACAGTCTGACGCCTGTTTCACACTAAAGCTTATAAAACTCAAACTAAACGACCAGTGAAGATTTATAGTAACACGATTTAAAGTGTGAAATCATTAAAATATGGATCTTACCTGTTTGAACAGTCAGTCTGGTTCCACTGCTGAAATAAAGTTTGTTTCCCGCCTGATTATTCACACTGTGACTCACACTGGGACAAATACTGCTGCTCTGCACTGAGGACACATCCTGAATATTATTTACTGTGATCTGTTTTTATTTGTTTTGGTTTTTAATCTTTATTTTTCTCTCCTGTTGTCTCCTCTTTTAGATTTGTATCCACTTCATTTTGCATGTAGTCACAGATCTTAGATGTGTTTTCAGTTCCTGCAGGTTCAACAGTCCAGTTTTGTCCAGTTTTGTCCAGTTTTGTCCTGCAGTTTGTGTCTTTTAGTTTTACCTTGACTGTGTTTTGGTGTTTCTGTTAGTTTGTAGCTGAACAGTCTGCAGTCTGCACGTGTTCACAACAGTTTGTATCGATTCAACTCCACATTAATGGAAGAAACACAAATATAACGACAAAAGCATCAGTTCTATCATTAAAATATGGATCTTACCTGTTTGAACAGTCAGTCTGGTTCCACTGCTGAAGTAAAGTTTGCTTCCTGACTGAGTATTCACACTGTGACTCACACTGGGACAAATACTGCTGCTCTCCCTCTGAACACGTCTTACATTTATTTTTTTGTCATGTTGTCTCAATCATTTTTATCCACTTTCATGTTTCTTAATATCTAAATGTTTATTGTAAAATGTCACATTTCATAAATGTTTCAATCTCTACCCGTTTTTTCTTTGTTGCTGTTGTTTAACAGCTTCAAACATTTTATCCTGTTTATTTTTACCATCATCAGTGTTACTAGATGGAATAAACACAGATACACAGATGATATATATATACACTGATCGTTTTATCTTTATTTGTCACTTTTATTCTCGTTTTGTCTCAACTTTCAGTCTGAGCTCCTGGTTCTTGTCTGTTCTGTACTAATTCAGTTTGTGGAGCCTTTTTAAAACTCCTGAGAACCACAGAGAAGCGTTCTGCTGACTGTTGTGTTCCCTTAAAGGAAGCAGCTCTGATCAGAAAGACTCAGTTGGATCTGAACACCGAAGCTTCTCATGGTCTCATTAACTGTGTCGAGCTCCAGGCGAGGTCGTTTTCTTCTCTCTTGGACTCAGTCGGGTTTACACAGAAGAATGAGGTCCAAGTTCTGCTCTAGTGTCTAGAGTCCAGACAACCCAACCAGAACCTTGTTTAACAGTGGCTTCATGTCACTCAGTGGTTCACCTCCACAGATCTAAACTGTCACAGAGGGTGTGATGTGAGCTGAGCGGGGCAGTCGTACCTGGTGCTGAGGAGAAGTCCTCTTGGATCCGTCCTGGTGATGATCAGGTTCATGACTCCTCTTCAGATTCTTCCTCTCTGACATCAAACCTCCTCCAGGACTCAAGGCAACGTTTCTGTGACAGACAGGAAGGAAAGAGCCGAACTGACGTGACCCGATTCAGAACCAGACTTCACCTGCGGCCTAAAAACAAACTGAGTCTGAGAGGAAGCTGGGAAACACACACACACACACACACAAACACACACAGACACACACAGATAGGTGTCAGGTGAGTTCAGGAAGCCTTCGTTAACTCACCTGACACCTGTGTCCTGCACTCAGCTCCACGCTCACACAAACCTACAGTCCTGCTGCAGGAAGTTGCTCAGATGCACCGTGTGTTCATGTGCTGGTACCCGAGGTGACTGGAGGAAAGATACAGTGTTAAAATAGTACTCGAGTACAAGTCTTAAAGTATCTGATAGTAAATGTACTTAAGTATCAAAGTATCAGTAAAGTAACTGATCCATATAGTTACATGTTTGTATAAACTGAGTCAGCTGATCGTCACAATCACTGTTTTTATCTGATTGATGAGAAAATACATTCATTTAAAAATGTAATCTGTAAAGTAACTAGTAACTAAAGTAATCACATAAATGTAGTGGAGTGGAAGTTCAAAGTAACAGGAAATGGAAATACTCAAATAAAGTACAGGTATGTAACTGTTGGTTGAGTAAATGTACTCAGTTACATTCCAACAGTCAGAGTGATCTGAATCATTTGATGACATCAGAATGTCACTTAAATGTTCGTGTCAATAAAGATTGTTTGAATTTGAAATGTGAGTGATTGAACTCTGCCGTCCAGCAGATGGCGGCGTCGCTCAGCCTCCATCGTCAGACGTCACGACGTCACTGTGTCATCGCTGATGGTGACAGGTTCAACAGACACAAACAACGTGATGAATCTGTGATGTCACAGTCTGTGAGACCTCACTGAGACCTCGCTGTGTCCTCACTGTGTCCTCACTGCGTCCTCACTGTGTCCTCACTGTGTCCTCGCTGTGTCCTCACTGTGTCCTCACTGAGACCTCACTGTGTCCTCACTGAGACCTAACTGTGTCCTCACTGAGACCTCGCTGTGTCCTCACTGTGTCCTCACTGTGTCCTCACTGTGTCCTCACTGAGACCTAACTGTGTCCTCACTGAGACCTCGCTGTGTCCTCACTGTGTCCTCACTGTGTCCTCACTGCAACCTCACTGTGTCCTCACTGTGTCCTCACTGTGTCCTCGCTGAGACCTCACTGAGTCCTCACTGAGTCCTCACTGTGTCTTCACTGTGTCCTCACTGCGTCCTCACTGTGTCCTCACTGTGTCCTCACTGTGTCCTCACTGAGACCTCACTGAGACCTTACTGTGTCCTCACTGTGTCCTCACTGAGGCCTCACTGTGTCCTCACTGTGTCCTCACTGTGTCCTCGCTGTGTCCTCACTGTGACCTGTGCTGATCAATAACAAAACTATAATCCAAAGACTCAGAAACTGAACAGATCTCATTCTCCTTCCAGGTCCTTTACGTGAGACAAGATGATTTTTGAGTGTCACTTTCAGCTCGTCAGACACTGAAGCTCTGGGCCTGTGGGTCGGGTCGATCCGTCAGTACCTGACGAGCTGGGAGCTTCAAACTAACCAGAACTGAACTTCTTTAATTACAATCTCTGAACAAATGTTTAACATCAGCTCTGATGTGTCACCTTTATAACCCACACTGCACCATTTCATTCACTTCAAAACGTCCTCTGATCCGTTGTCTCCATCCGTCAGACTGAAGTCAGACTTTCAACAATATAATCTTAACAATATAAAGTTTCTCATGAAGTCAGACTTTAAAATAATGTTAATAATATAAAGTTTCTGATGAAGTCAGACTTGCAGCCCAGCAGTGAAACACAGCTGAAGAAGTGTTTCCTGTCGCTGTGACTCTGAGCTGCTGCTCGTTTCCTGTCTGATCTTATCTGCAGCTTCAGGTTTGACTGTTGTGATGGTTTCAGCCTTCTGTTGAAATGTGGTTTCAACTGTGAAACTGCTGCAGACACAAACACACACAGACACAGAACCAGAGCTGACGGATCAGACAGAGCAGTCAGAGTTCAAATCAAATGTACCAGCGAGACAAATTCAGTCCTGGAGACGGACCAGGCGGGACAGAATAATATAAAATGTGACTGAGGTGAAGCATTAATGATGAAGATAAGACTGAACCTGAGGAGCTGCACATGTTACACAGGAGACACGTCACAGCAACAGGTTAAAGGAAACCAACCTGCTGAAGCTTTTAGAATTACTTCATCGTGGAGCCAGAACAGTGACAGAACCGGACCTTAGAAACTGTGTCAGAACTATTCACAGAACATCAGCTGACTTCTGCCTCAGAATCGTTCAGTCAGAGATTTTCTACAAAGCCAACAGGCTTAACACTGAACACCTCCATCATGTGGAGTCCAAAGTGTCTGGAGCTGCTCAGTCCACGTTTAAGTTCACACCGACAAACACGGAGGAAATCGTCCCCGAATATTAAACACAATGATTTTGTAAAATAGGTCAAATATAGATATTTAAAGGAGCAGTCTGTAGTTTAGGAGAGGAAACAAACTGAATAAACAAACTGACCTTAAAGGACAACACAGTTTATACTGTCCTACTGTGTTTATATGTGGCGGACCCTGCCACCTCTCTAGCTTCAAACAGTGTTCTGGGACCTTATTGTCCTCTGAGAGCAGCTGGTTTATTCACTGATGGAGACAGTTTGTGTTATTACATCATTAATGTTGTAAATGTTAAAATTCTCACTTTGAATTGTTTCTACAAAACTACAGAGTTCTGCTTCAGAAATAATCCAAATTAAAGTTTTTAAAATATTTATATATTTTGAAGACAATTTCTTTTGCTACCAAATTATCACAACAGAATATAAAACAGTGGAAACTGAGTTGTAGTGAAGAATGTGAACAAACAGTTTGTGTACTGTGTTTGTTCTATAATATTCCTGTTATGTATTTTATGTCATTTCTTTCTTTTCCACTTTCTTGTGTCTTTGTTGTGAAGATTGAATTCTGTCATCACACAGTCACGTGTCAGTTTGTGTTTGCTTGTATCAAATTTAAAAAATAGATCAAATGAAATGAAATGAAAATAAAACCTGAACTGGAAAAATAAATAAAGTATAAAGTGCAGAAATTATAATTTATTTATTTATTTATTTATTGGTCACAGTTTCAGTGACAGTGGTTTAGTGATGACAGAGTCATCTTCATCATCCTGCTCACAAACTCAGAGAAATCAAAGATCTGAAAGATACTGACATACCTATTCCACACTATTTATATCTCCGGACTTTATATTCCCGAATGTCTCTTAGCTGTACATATTTTATTTTTATTTTTATTTTTAGATCTATATTTCTATTTTATTTTATATTCTTATATTTCTTATTTCTGTCTGGACAGAGGGAAACACAATTTCAATTCTCTGTATGTCTTGTACATATTGCAGTTTTGACAATAAAGTCGACTTTGAACTTTGAAAAAAAAAAGAAAACTGAATCAGAGTGACTGAACTTTTATTAGAAACAAAACAACAACAACAACATGAAGAAGAGCAGAGCGACGAGCGTACAGGCACAAAGTTCACTGCATCAGATCGATCAGTCGAGCAACACAAGTCAGAAAAACACTCAGATACATTTCAATACATTTCATTTTCAAATAGTTATTAAAGAAAACTCACAAACTGAAAATATTCAATACATTTGATCAAATCTTCAATATAGGTAATATAGAAAACAGACTATATGATGACACACTGAACCAGCTTTACGCAGCGATGATGCCGTACAAGTTTATTTACAGGCGTGTGCAGGCAGGTTTCTACAGTGGCCTTTAAAGGACAAACGTGTCTAGCGGAGCACAGCTCTGATGGTGAAGATGGTGCTGAAGGCCAGAACTTTGGTGAACACCACTCTGACCCCGTTCATCAGCAGCAGGTACAGGTTCAGCTTGGCTTTCTCTGAACAGGAGAGAAACAAAAGGTTCAGTTTGTGTTTGGACCGAACGCATTTCTGACTCTGACCCACCAGATCACTGACAGGACACGGTTCTGATCGTGGCTGGAATGAGCCGGTGTCCAGGTGTGTTTGGACTCACCTGGATGAAGGTCAGCACAGAGGTCAACTGGTTGATGAAAACACAAAGAAACATTCGTCAGAGATGTAAAGAAAACTCACAATAATGATGAGCACTGATTATTCTCAGTGTTTGTCTCTCGTCGTCTGACGTCACCTGAGCCGACTGAAGAATCAGTGTCGGCTCATTATGGAGTGAAATGTAACTAAATATTGACTCGGTGTCGGTCAGTGATCTCTAATGAATCACACCGACAAAGAGAACACGTGAATTAATGTTCAGATACCATTTCAAATGTTTTACAGGTGAAATATATGAATAATATACAAATAATATTTGTGATATTTCACATGAACATTTCAAACCTGATTACTTTGCACGTCAACGTAAAACCAAGTATAATATTTCAGGTGAAGTGAGATGAGCTTTTCTTTATGACTTTGATCAGGAGTTTTCCTTATTATTCATATTTTTCCTGTCTCAGTTGTCAGTGGTTGATGTGAAGCTTTGTATGGTTTCATCAATCTGATATGAACCTGAGCTTCATCCTGACACTGAAAATGATTTACATTAGTTCATCTCCTTTCCATTAAGACTCAGACAAACATCACTGCCATCCTTCAGCACCCGACAGTTTACACATATTATTCTGAATATTATGGCAGCAGTCTTCGTACCGTTGTCGTTGTTGGATGACGTGCCGTTGATCTCACAGGAGAAGATCGTCTCGTTGGTGAATCCAGCGTAGAAATAGGTTTTCTCTGTCTGAGAAATGACGGCGTCGCTGGTGCTGGTGTTAATCTGACGCTTGTTACGCACATTTATAACCAGATCGTCTCCCTTTGGACGGAAATTAGTCGCCAGGCAGACCTCGTCCGCCAGCTCCGTCAGCGGCACCCCTTCCGGGTGAAGAGGACTCAGGACGAACAGGGTCGGTTCAACAGGAGACGGATCTGCACAGGAACCAAGAGCGAGATAAACCAGATCCACACAGATCCTGACACAGGACATGTTTCAAACAGTCATCTGAGCCCAGAAATTAGATTTTAAACATTCTTGTAACAGACAGTGTTGTAAAAAGTACCCAACAGTCATAATCGAGTGAAAGTTCAGATATGGTGTTAAAATATGACTTATTTACATGTACGTACTGTTTACTATGGGTCGACTGATTGTTGGCCTTGCCAATTGTCAGATCAGCATTTTTCTAATATATAATACAAAATAAAAATGTGATTGATGATATATGATATATACACATTTATTTAAAATGTGATACTTCGGCTCTGACGCAGCACGTTATCTGTAAAGAAACTAGTAAGTTAAGTTAATAGTAGCGAAGTGGAGGTTTAAAGTAGCAGAAAATGGAAATACTCAAGTAAGGTACAAGTATTTTAAATGTGTACTGAAGTACAGTAGTTGAGTAAACAGAAACAATGATTGAAACATTATAAACATCAAATAAAAACATTACAAGACAAGTTAAAAAATAAAGGCTTTACCAAAAAGAAAAGAAAAACAAAACATTGTTAATCTGTGTGAAACTTTCTATCAACATTGCAAATTAAAAGTTCAGTCTAAAGTTGAACATAACGCAAATTTGTTATCATAATTATCTTTTTTTTTTACAGGACAGTTTAAATTAGAATTGAGAATAACAACAGATTGGAGTCTAAACTGGGTTCAATGAATAGATTCATTTTCTAATACGTCGTAAACGTTATTATCTTTATGTGCACTGCGTAATAACAATACACTTTATTATCAGCAGTAGTAGATTGATGGATGATACTGTTTTATATTATCACCAAATTAGTCAAATTAGCCATTAAGAATTAAAAGCTCTCCTTTATTCTTGTTTTACTCTACGACACTTTTATTTATATTTACCTTTTCTTGTGCACTAGGAACCATAAACAATGTTTAGTAGTAGTAGTAGTAGTAGTAGTAGTAGTAGTAGTAGTAGTAGTAGTAGTAACAGATATATGATTAACTAGATTTTCCCGCAAACAACTCAACAACAACTTATGACCTGCTGTATTTTATTTCACTTAAAGGCACTTAAGTAACGCACATTAAGTTGTATATCTTGTATTAATGAACTTCATCATAATATCATAATATTTATAATAATCAGTCTGAATTGTAATTTTCCACAAACAATGCATTAAAAAAACACTTTTAGGTTCATGTTTTATATATAAGAGCTAATTTCATTTTTCTGTATTTAAAATCACTTAAATCCTCAAAGTCCACATTGTTTTATTTCATTTAATTTTACACAAGTACAACTTAGATTTGTCATTATTTTTATATTAATATTTGTCATTATAAGTATAATCACCAGAATCTGTATTTCTCATCAGAAGAGAAATGCATAAAGAAATCCAAACATTTCTAAGAGATGAAAATATGTTTGACTCTTTATGGTCACCAAAGTTAAAGAAATGATTTGAAGACTTTTTCAGAAGAAGAAAGATTTAGTTTTTATTCTGACTTCATTAAATCCAGAACATGATTTTCTCTCAATGCCTTTTAACTCTAACTTTAATCTCATTTTAAGTAGATTTTCATCAACATAAAAGCACATAAATAACATTTAATCATTCAATATCAATATTTATGTTTATTATTATAGTTATCAGTATTTTTACATTTTTCCAAAGACGAACAGCACATCAGGACACCACAGCATTTCTGAAGCTTTGAAACTGAATTTAAGATCGACTGTAACAGATTTTATTGAAAAACACTTAAGTCTTTACATTTAGAAAAACCTTTCAGGACTTTTCTAAAGCTTCCAGATACTCTGTAGATTTAGTTTGTGTGTTGCCTTCAATAAATCATTGTGCACTCAAATATTTTATATTTTTAGGTTTTAATGACTTTTAACTGTTTTAACTGATCATTGTACAGTTGGTTGTTTTTCTTTATCATAAAAAGCACTTGTTGCATTTCTTGTACAACAAATTGTTATGATTATCAGCAATGTTCTTTATTTCTTATTATTATTATAAATTGTGCTTTTTGACAACCAACACATCAAGAAACAACAAAGAGGCTGTTTAATAAACTGATTTCATTTGAAGGTATTTAAAACACTTCGGTCCACACATTTTCAGTAGATTGCTGTAAATTTAAACATTATGATTTTCATTTTTATGGTTTTCTCTTTAATGCTGTGATCGTTTTAAGTTGATTTTCTTTATCATAAATAGTGTTTCTTGTACAACAACTTAATGTTATGATAATCAAAGACTCATTATTTCTCATTATTATTTTAAACTTTCTGAGCAGTGCACACATCGAGAAACCTCATTGATTTTAGATGATTTTAGGTATTAAAAACCACTTAAGTTGGTTCATTTTCAATTGATTTCAGTTTTCTCTTGAATGCTCTCAAACCTGAAGTAGTTTATTCTTGTATTTTTTCATTAAAGTGATTTCAGCTGTATAACTTGAATATTTTGTTTTTTTACAATTATTTTTTGTTATTACAGCACGGCAAAAAACTGACTTACAGACCTAAAACGTTGCAGATTTCAGGCTCTGAATCGACAGAAAACATAATTTAAGACATTTTAAGACTTTTCCAGGACTTCCTGTCGGAGACGTCTTCTGTCAACATGCATAATTTTTTCTTAAATCTCCATTTTGTCGATCTGAACACAGTCTCACAGGACGTCTGCAGCTCTGCTTCACAGCAGCTCGTCGTCTCATCTCAACTCAGCTGATTCATCAAGTTTTAGCTTTAAAACATAAAATCTCAAATCCAAACCTAAACAGAGCCTTTAAATGAAGTTAATCCTGTTAAGTTATCAAGTAGAAAGTTTGTTTTCTTACCTTTAGGTTCCACGGTGAGCCTGATGGCTTTCCCAAATATTAAAGCATCACAGTGTTACAGCCCCATACAAAAACCTCAGCGCTGCCATTTCCATCAGAGAAGCTCAAAAATGTTAAAAATCCACTTTCTGTCGACACACACTGAGCTGTGAAACATAGAGGAAGCAACACAAAGAGTTTAAGTTGTGTATTTATCTGGTAAATGAAAGATTATTCGACATTTCTGCAGCAGATGCTGCAACATGTCAGACACATGAAGTCCAGTAAAGTGAAGAAATGTGACAGTTTTCAGGTAGAAAAAAGCAGCTGAGGACTCACCTGAAACACAGGTGTGTTTGGTTGGTTATTTGTTGATTCTGGATGTTTCCTGGCTGGAAAGAGACACTTTAGAGGAGCCTGGAGGTTTTTGTTCAGCTCTGTGCGGAGGCTCAGTCAGTGTGGTACCCCAACACGGTGAAAAACCCTCGTACAAAAACCTCTGACAGCTGCAGGAGGAGGCAGCCGAGTGTTTCTGCCAGCAGACAAAAACTCCTCGAGGTTAAAGACCAAATGTTCTGTCTTCATATTTTAATGTTATAATGACATATCTTCCTGAGCATCATTATCAGTTTTATTTTAACTTTTCTTGTTATGAAATAATATTTTTTCATTTGGAACGATCTCAGTGCATCTCAGAACAAAAGCTGCTGTTTGACACGATGTTTAATATTCTAATGTTTCATAAAATGGGAAACTTCTCTTGTAGAAATGTTCATTACACAATATTAAAGGTAAAATATGTAAGAACTGGCCACCACACGTTGAATTGTTACTCCAAACAACTCCAAACATATAGCCGCTAACGGCTGCTAGCTGTAGCTGCCGTTAGCTTGTAAGATAAGTTAACCTGTCGTATTAGCTGACTCTGTCGGGACTGGGAGCTTGGCACACCGGGGGAGTGTTGATGTTGTATACTTTTCATTATTGTCATTTTGACTTGGTCAAGTCGAGTCATGTCGAGTCCCTTCCCCTCCCAAAGATTCTGCAGTCTTACCTGCAGTTTGCGATCTTTAGACGAGGTGTGAGTCCCTGTCTTTATATGGACTATTTTATGTTTCTGGTTCAAAAAGTATGAAGATGAATTGTTTTTGTACGTAAACTGATCATCAGGTAAATAAATGTAATCAAAAAAAAAACCAAATAATTATATTAAAGCTTATTTATTTCTTAATTTCCCTCCCATCACATTTAAACAGTGAAACGCTGACAATTTTTTAAAAAAGTTGTTAAAAACTTAAACATCGAATGAACACAGACAAGTCATTCAAGTCATCATGTCTCAAATAAAGCCAACTCATGACATTTAAGTTGCCAGTTCAAGTCCAGTCTCAAGTCATTTATCTTCTGTCGAGTCAAGTTACAAGTCATTATAACAATGACTCAAGTCCAAGTCTCTGATATGTACCAAATTATTTAAATAAAACATGTTTTTCTAACCACAAACCAACCAATCTCATTAAAACAATGTTATGTTTGTTGTAACATGATCAGCTAAATGCTAACATCAGCATGCTAAAATGCTCACAAAGACAATGCTCACATGCTAATGTTTAGCAGGTATAATGTATTATGTTCAGCAGCTTGGTTTAATTTGTTAGCATGCTGAGATTAGCTAATTAGCAGTCATCACAGAGTAAAACCGATGCGAACGTCTGTCTGTGTGTCTGTCCTCCACTTCAGTTCAGACTTAAACATCTCAACAACCGCAGGATGGATTGTGATGAAACGTGGTTCAGCAGCCTAGTCGCCACTTTACATTTCTGCAAACCACTGATATCGTTTGTACGTGTCAGAGGCTACGTACCATCGACACTGACATTGCTACATTACATGTTCATGACCTGACTCTCACATCGGGAGGTGGAGGTGGTGGTGTTTGAGTTACAGGTTGGCGAAGAAGCTGCCAAGCCAGAGACTGCGGTTTTAATGGTGTTTCAACATTTGTAAGCGTCACATCACTGGATAATGTTCATGAGACATCAGGACAGTTTCCAGCCATGTTTGTGGAGACAGAACCAGGTCTTTTAAGACAAAACACGATCTGTTCCTGAGTCTAATCAGGTGGTTTTTGTGCCTTGACCTTAACAATGTTGTCACAACACACAACTGAACCCAAAGATTTGCCAACATTTATTCAGGCATTTGGTTTGTGTTCAGATGTTTATGTTCCCCTCAGGGTGGACTGTAATGCTGCGTTCTGACCAAACGTGATGAAAATATTTGTGTTGTGTTACAAGTTCGAGCGCGGGATTCTTAATTTTCATCCAGCTGGGCGAATGTCAGCGTCTGGAGCTGCGCCTGGATGATGGCAGCTTCCAGCTGAGGCTGACTGGTCCCAGGTCTCAGATGCAGAGCATCTGTCCATCTGTCTCAGCTCAGAAGCAGCTTCTTAACAGGTGTGTTAAAATCAATAAATAGTTACTGTGACCAGCAAGTAGACCGAATTAATCTGTCTTACCACATCGGTATTAACCCAAAACAAAGAGATTTCTCAGTAGCCTCATTCACACTGCCCATTGAGTGCAGGAATCATGCCCCAATTCTCTGCATTGCCCTCGGTGTGAAAGTTTCAGATGTGGAGAGGGTGGACAGTTTCGCTAGGCTCTGATCCGCCTCCAGAGGTAGTATCAGAGGTAGAGTCAGAGGTAGAGTCAGAGGTAGTATCAGAGGTAGTATCAGAGGTAGAGTCAGAGGTAGTATCAGAGGTAGTGTCAGAGGTAGAGTCAGCGGTAGTATCAGAGGTAGTGTCAGAGGTAGTATCAGAGGTAGTGTCAGAGGTAGTGTCAGAGGTAGCATCAGAGGTAGAGTCAGAGGTAGTGTCAGAGGTAAAGTCAGAGGTAGTGTCAGAGGTAGTATCAGAGGTAGAGTCAGAGGTAGAGTCAGAGGTAGTATCAGAGGTAGAGTCAGAGGTAGTATTAGAGGTAGTATCAGAGGTAGTGTCAGAAGTAGAGTCAGTGGTAGAGTCAGAGGTAGTGTCAGAGGTAGTATCAAAGGTAGTATCAGAGGTAGTGTCAGAGGTAGAGTCAGAGGTAGTGTCAGAGGTAAAGTCAGAGGTAGTGTCAGAGGTAGTATCAGAGGTAGAGTCAGAGGTAGTGTCAGAGGTAAAGTCAGAGGTAGTGTCAGAGGTAGTATCAGAGGTAGTATCAAAGGTAGAGTCAGAGGTAGTATCAAAGGTAGTAACAGAGGTAGTATCAAAGGTAGTAACAGAGGTAGTGTCAAAGGTAGAGTCAGAGGTAGAGTCAGAGGTAGTATCAAAGGTAGTATCAGAGGTAGCATCAGAGGTAGAGTCAGAGGTAGTGTCAGAGGTAGAGTCAGAGGTAGTGTCAGAGGTAGTATCAGAGGTAGTATCAAAGGTAGTATCAGAGGTAGTGTCAGAGGTAGCATCAGAGGTAGAGTCAGAGGTAGTGTCAGAGGTAGAGTCAGAGGTAGTGTCAGAGGTAGTATCAGAGGTAGTATCAAAGGTAGAGTCAGAGGTAGTGTCAGAGGTAGAGTCAGAGGTAGTATCAGAGGTAGTGTCAGAGGTAGTGTCAGAGGTAGTGTCAGAGGTAGAGTCAGAGGTAGTGTCAGAGGTAAAGTCAGAGGTAGTGTCAGAGGTAAAGTCAGAGGTAGTGTCAGAGGTAGTATCAGAGGTAGTATCAAAGGTAGAGTCAGAGGTAGTATCAAAGGTAGTAACAGAGGTAGTATCAAAGGTAGTAACAGAGGTAGTGTCAAAGGTAGAGTCAGAGGTAGAGTCAGAGGTAGTATCAAAGGTAGTATCAGAGGTAGTATCAAAGGTAGTGTCAGAGGTAGTATCAGAGGTAGTATCACAGGTAGAGTCAGAGGTAGTATCAAAGGTAGTATCAGAGGTAGTATCAAAGGTAGTATCAGAGGTAGTATCACAGGTAGAGTCAGAGGTAGTATCACAGGTAGTGTCAGAGGTAGTATCAAAGGTAGTGTCAGAGGTAGTATCAGAGGTAGTATCAGAGGTAGAGTCAGAGGTAGTGTCAGAGGTAGTATCAAAGGTAGTGTCAGAGGTAGTATCAAAGGTAGTATCAGAGGTAGTATCAAAGGTAGTGTCAGAGGTAGTATCAGAGGTAGTATCAGAGGTAGAGTCAGAGGTAGTGTCAGAGGTAGTATCAAAGGTAGTATCAAAGGTAGTGTCAGAGGTAGTATCACAGGTAGAGTCAGAGGTAGAGTCAGAGGTAGAGTCAGAGGTAGAGTCAGAGGTAGTATCACAGGTAGAGTCAGAGGTAGTGTCAGAGGTAGTATCAAAGGTAGTATCAAAGGTAGTGTCAGAGGTAGTATCACAGGTAGAGTCAGAGGTAGAGTCAGAGGTAGAGTCAGAGGTAGTATCACAGGTAGAGTCAGAGGTAGAGTCAGAGGTAGTATCACAGGTAGAGTCAGAGGTAGTGTCAGAGGTAGTATCAAAGGTAGTATCAAAGGTAGTGTCAGAGGTAGTATCACAGGTAGAGTCAGAGGTAGAGTCAGAGGTAGTATCACAGGTAGAGTCAGAGGTAGAGTCAGAGGTAGTATCAAAGGTAGAGTCAGAGGTAGTATCACAGGTAGAGTCAGAGGTAGAGTCAGAGGTAGTATCAAAGGTAGAGTCAGAGGTAGTATCACAGGTAGAGTCAGAGGTAGAGTCAGAGGTAGTGTCAGAGGTAGAGTCAGAGGTAGTATCAGAGGTAGAGTCAGAGGTAGTATCACAGGTAGAGTCAGAGGTAGAGTCAGAGGTAGAGTCAGAGGTAGTATCACAGGTAGAGTCAGAGGTAGAGTCAGAGGTAGAGTCAGAGGTAGTATCAGAGGTAGAGTCAGAGGTAGAGTCAGAGGTAGTGTCAGAGGTAGAGTTGCTTGGTTCTGTGTGAACAAACAAAGGCTTAGAAATGGCGAGTCTTTGCTGCGCCGATAATGTGGTGTCTCTCTGTGAAAAGGGTTTGTGATGTGATACAATAAATGGATCAGAAGACGTTGAATGTCGCCTTGTAAAAAGCCTGAACTCATGCTGAGTCAGACGACAACAAACTACTTTTAAAATGTTTGTTCTCTGAATGGAGTTCGGGTCGATCAGAGCTATGCTGTGCTGAGACATATTTCCATGACTTACAAGGTAGTCAGACTTCCTCACTCACTGTCCTCCACGGCAGCTCCTTCTCTGTCCTGTCTCAGTACAGTAGATGTGTCATCGTACAGCTCTGTGTCTGCAGGCGGCAAGATTACTGATTATTATCCTCCATTGTTGTTCATGAATGTCTGGACATCAACAACGTCAGTGTGAACGTCAACGCTGATACAGCGTCACACAAAAATCTCACTCAAGTTCACTATTTTCAACTCACGCGAATGATGTGAATTTTGCATTTTCACATCATTCGCGTCATTCGTGGCGCCTGCAGCGACTAGACAGGAGCTTGCGTCTTTTCATTGACTTTATATGTAAACTAGACACGTGAAAAATTCACCCTGCGTTTGGTCTGAATGCACCGTAATAACTCCTCCGATGTTCATGTAGCGCCATCGGTCAACATGTTCATGTGGTATTTGACCAAAAATCTGCAGAACTGATGACATCATCAGCCTCAGCTGCACTGTTTACTGATGATGATCTGGACGGTGAACGTGGTAAACATTATAGCTGCTAATAATTAGCATGTTAACATCTCTGCTGTTAGCGATTGTTTCGGTTTGTTGGCCATCCTTTTTAACTCGCCATCATTGTCATATGTTTTTTAAATGCAAATGTCATTCAAAACTCTGACGAGACCAGAACCTGAGCAGCTCTCAGTGATTCAGTCCTCTGGACCTCCAGCTGAGTCAATACCTTTACAGCTACTGTAAATACTTTGTGAATAACTCGAGGACGGACACAAGGTCACTCCAAACTCAGCTGGTCAGGAGCCTGAGGATGTTTGTGAATACGGCCCTGAAGAACTGTGTGTGACTGGGGGGCTTTTCTCTGGGACGACGTCCTTCAAAAGTCAGGATGACCCAGATGTTTCCATGTCTCTGGTTCTCCTCTGAGGGAAAAGGTTTCATCAAATCTTTCCAAATGAAGACAAGATAATGTGTAAAACCTCTTCAGGATTTAATGTCCCAGTCTGTGAGGTTTAGGAGCCCTGAAACCAGAACCAGTTACTCTCCACGAGGAGTACTGAGGCCTGAAAAGGATCTGGAGGTTTTTGTATTGGTGTCAGACTGACTTGACTCACTGTGGTCCGTCGACACTGTGAAAAACTGTCGTACAAAAACTGTTGAACTGTTTGTCTATGGGAGCAGTGAGCAGCAGCAGCTGAACTCGGCTCGAGGTTTTTCCATCAACCACTGTGGTTCCTTTGAAGACAGGAGGAGTCTTATCTGATGATTCGGTCTAAAAACAACCGTGAGAGTCTGTGACGCGTCAACACAGACGACTCTGACGGGTCACATGACCTGATGATCAGAGCCCATCCTGAAACATCACAGGTTTCACCAGAACCACGTCCAGAGTTCACCTGAGGGCAAAACATCTGGAGCTGAACTGCACTCTACTGCGTTTATTTACTACACTGTACTGCGTTTATTTACTACACTCTACTGCGTTTATTTACTGCACTCTACTGTGTTTATTTACTGCACTCTACTGTGTTTCTCTACTGCACCCTACTGCGTTTATTTACTGCACTCTACTGCGTTTATTTACTGCACTCTACTGCGTTTATTTACTACACTCTACTGCGTTTATTTACTGCACTCTACTGTGTTTCTCTACTGCACTCTACTGCGTTTATTTACTGCACTCTACTGCACTGTACTGCGTTTGTTTACTGCACTGTACTGCGTTTATTTACTGCACTGTACTGCGTTTGTTTACTGCACTGTACTGCGTTTCTCTACTGCACTGTACTGCACTGTACTGCACTCTACTGCGTTTATTCACTGCACTGTACTGCACTGTACTGCATTTATTCACTGCACTGTACTGCGTTTCTTTACTGCACTCTACTGCCAGAACCAGTTACTCTCCACGAGGAGTACTGAGGCCTGAAAAGGATCTGGAGGTTTTTGTATTGGTGTCAGACTGACTTGACTCACTGTGGTCCGTATATCCAGACACTGTGAAAAACTGTCGTACAAAAACTGTTGAACTGTTTGTCTATGGGAGCAGTGAGCAGCAGCAGCTGAACTCAGCTCGAGGTTTTTCCATCAACCACTGTGGTTCCTTTGAAGACAGGAGGAGTCTTATCTGATGATTCGGTCTAAAAACAACCGTGAGAGTCTGTGACGCGTCAACACAGACGACTCTGACGGGTCACATGACCTGATGATCAGAGCCCATCCTGAAACATCACAGGTTTCACCAGAACCACGTCCAGAGTTCACCTGAGGGCAAAACATCTGGAGCTGAACTGCACTCTACTGCGTTTATTTACTACACTGTACTGCGTTTATTTACTGCACTGTACTACACTCTACTGCGTTTATTTACTGCACTCTACTGTGTTTCTCTACTGCACCCTACTGCGTTTATTTACTGCACTCTACTGCGTTTATTTACTACACTCTACTGCATTTATTTACTGCACTCTACTGTGTTTCTCTACTGCACTCTACTGCGTTTATTTACTGCACTCTACTGCACTGTACTGCGTTTGTTTACTGCACTGTACTGCGTTTATTTACTGCACTGTACTGCGTTTGTTTACTGCACTGTACTGCACTGTACTGCACTCTACTGCGTTTATTCACTGCACTGTACTGCACTGTACTGCATTTATTCACTGCACTGTACTGCATTTATTCACTGCACTGTACTGCGTTTATTCACTGCACTCTACTGCGTTTCTTTACTGCACTCTACTGCCAGAACCAGTTACTCTCCACGAGGAGTACTGAGGCCTGAAAAGGATCTGGAGGTTTTTGTATTGGTGTCAGACTGACTTGACTCACTGTGGCCCGTATATCCAGACACTGTGAAAAACTGTCGTACAAAAACTGTTGAACTGTTTGTCTATGGGAGCAGTGAGCAGCAGCAGCTGAACTCGGCTCGAGGTTTTTCCATCAACCACTCTGGTTCCTTTGAAGACAGGAGGAGTCTTATCTGATGATTCAGTCTAAAAACAACCGTGAGAGTCTGTGACGCGTCAACACAGACGACTCTGACGGGTCACATGACCTGATGATCAGAGCCCATCCTGAAACATCACAGGTTTCACCAGAACCACGTCCAGAGTTCACCTGAGGGCAAAACATCTGGAGCTGAACTGCACTCTACTGTGTTTATTTACAACACTGTACTGCGTTTATTTACTACACTGTACTGCGTTTGTTTACTGCACTGTACTGCGTTTGTTTACTGCACTGTACTGCACTCTACTGTGTTTCTTTACTGCACTGTACTGCGTTTATTTACTGCACTCTACTGCGTTTCTTTACTGCACTGTACTGCACTGTACTGCGTTTATTTACTGCACTCTACTGCACTGTACTGCGTTTGTTTACTGCACTGTACTGCGTTTGTTTACTGCACTGTACTGCACTCTACTGTGTTTATTTACTGCACTCTACTGCGTTTATTTACTGCACTCTACTGCGTTTGTTTACTGCACTGTACTGCACTCTACTGTGTTTCTTTACTGCACTGTACTGCATTTATTTACTGCACTGTACTGCGTTTCTTTACTGCACTGTACTGCACTGTACTGCGTTTATTTACTGCACTCTACTGCTCTGTACTGCGTTTGTTTACTGCACTGTACTGCGTTTATTTACTGCACTGTACTGCGTTTGTTTACTGCATTGTACTGCGTTTCTTTACTGCACTGTACTGCACTGTACTGCACTGTACTGCGTTTGTTTACTGCACTGTACTGCACTCAACTGTGTTTCTTTACTGCACTGTACTGTGTTTCTTTACTGCACTGTACTGCACTGTACTGCACTGTACTGCGTTTGTTTACTGCACTGTACTGCGTTTATTAACTGCACTCTACTGCGTTTATTTACTGCACTGCACTGCATTTATTTACTGCACTGTACTGCGTTTGTTTACTGCACTGTACTGCGTTTATTTACTGCACTCTACTGCGTTTATTTACTGCACTGTACTGTGTTTATTTACTGCACTCTACTGCACTGTACTGCGTTTATTTACTGCACTCTACTGCGTTTATTTACTGCACTCTACTGCACTGTACTGCACTCTACTGTTTCTTTACTGCACTGTACTGCACTGCACTGTACTGCGTTTATTCACTGCACTGTACTGCACTGTACTGCGTTTATTTACTGCACTCTACTGCGTTTATTTACTGCACTGTACTGTTTATTTACTGCACTGTACTGCGTTTATTTACTGCACTATTTACACACTGTAGAGGATCAGTGTGTTGTGTGTAGTATCAGTGTGTTGTGTAGTATCAGTGTATAGTGTAGCATCAGTGAGTTGTGTAGCATCAGTGTGTTGTGTAGCATCAGCGAGTTGTGTAGCATCAGTGAGTTGTGTAGCATCAGTGTGTTGTGTAGCATCAGTGTGTAGTGTGTAGTATCAATGTGTTGTGTAGTATCAGTGAGTTCTGTAGCATCAGCGTGTTGTGTAGTATCAGCGTGTTGTGTAGCATCAGTGAGTTGTGTAGCATCAGCGTGTTGTGTAGCATCAGTGAGTTGTGTAGCATCAGTGTGTTGTGTAGCATCAGTGTTGTGTAGCATCAGTGTGTTGTGTAGCATCAGTGAGTTGTGTAGCATCAGTGTGTTGTGTAGCATCAGTGAGTTGTGTAGCATCAGTGTGTTGTGTAGTATCAGTGAGTTGTGTAGCATCAGTGTGTTGTGTAGCATCAGTGAGTTGTGTAGCATCAGTGTGTTGTGTAGTATCAGTGTGTTGTGTAGTATCAGTGAGTTGTGTAGCATCAGTGAGTTGTGTAGCATCAGTGTGTTGTGTAGTATCAGTGAGTTGTGTAGCATCAGCGTGTTGTGTAGTATCAGTGTGTTGTGTAGTATCAGTGAGTTGTGTAGCATCAGTGTGTTGTGTAGCATCAGTGAGTTGTGTAGTATCAGTGTGTTGTGTAGTATCAGTGAGTTGTGTAGCATCAGTGTGTTGTGTAGCATCAGTGAGTTGTGTAGCATCAGTGTGTTGTGTAGTATCAGTGAGTTGTGTAGCATCAGTGTGTTGTGTAGCATCAGTGAGTTGTGTAGCATCAGTGTGTTGTGTAGTATCAGTGAGTTGTGTAGCATCAGTGAGTTCTGTAGCATCAGCGTGTTGTGTAGCATCAGTGAGTTGTGTAGTATCAGCGTGTTGTGTAGCATCAGTGAGTTGTGTAGCATCAGCGTGTTGTGTAGCATCAGTGTGTTGTGTAGCATCAGTGAGTTGTGTAGCATCAGTGTGTTGTGTAGCATCAGTGTGTTGTGTAGTATCAGTGAGTTGTGTAGCATCAGTGTGTTGTGTAGCATCAGTGAGTTGTGTAGTATCAGCGTGTTGTGTAGCATCAGTGAGTTGTGTAGCATCAGCGAGTTGTGTAGTATCAGCGTGTTGTGTAGCATCAGTGAGTTGTGTAGCATCAGCGTGTTGTGTAGCATCAGTGAGTTGTGTAGCATCAGTGTGTTGTGTAGCATCAGCGTGTTGTGTAGCATCAGCGAGTTGTGTAGCATCAGCGAGTTGTGTAGCATCAGTGTGTTGTGTAGCATCAGTGAGTTGTGTAGCATCAGTGTGTTGTGTAGTATCAGTGAGTTGTGTAGCATCAGTGTGTTGTGTAGTATCAGTGAGTTGTGTAGCATCAGCGTGTTGTGTAGTATCAGTGTGTTGTGTAGTATCAGTGAGTTGTGTAGCATCAGCGTGTTGTGTAGTATCAGTGTGTTGTGTAGTATCAGTGAGTTGTGTAGCATCAGCGAGTTGTGTAGCATCAGCGAGTTGTGTAGCATCAGTGTGTTGTGTAGCATCAGTGAGTTGTGTAGCATCAGCGAGTTGTGTAGCATCAGCGAGTTGTGTAGCATCAGTGTGTTGTGTAGTATCAGTGTTGTGTAGCATCAGTGTGTTCTGTAGCATCAGTGTGTTGTGTAGCATCAGTGAGTTGTGTAGCATCAGTGAGTTGTGTAGCATCAGTGTGTTGTGTAGCATCAGTGAGTTGTGTAGCATCAGTGTGTAGTATCAGTGAGTTGTGTAGCATCAGTGTGTTGTGTAGCATCAGTGAGTTGTGTAGCATCAGTGAGTTGTGTAGCATCAGTGTGTTGTGTAGCATCAGTGAGTTGTGTAGCATCAGTGTGTTGTGTAGCATCAGTGTGTTGTGTAGCATCAGTGTGTAGTATCCTCACAGCCTGAAGAGAAGCACAAAGAGAAATGGACCCAGAGTGAAGGGAGAACATAGTTAACGTTTATTTAAAGGCTGATCCAGTTCCGGTTCTGAACGTCTACAGAGAGACAGAAACAAGTCACAGCTCGGGTCTGATGTTTCCTTCAGAGCTCCGACCAACGAGGACCCGCCGCCCTGAAGCCTCCCGAACATCTTACAGAGTGGAATGTCACCGACAGATCCCAGTCCGTTCGGCTCTTACTCCAAAAACAACAAAAAGGCAACCAGAACCAGAACCAGCTCAGATCCACGTGGTCAGCTTAAACATGAAAACAAACAGGATTTTTTATTCTTCTCTCCTTGACACTTCTGGCCAAATTCGTCCTCACATTCATTAATATTTTATCTTTATTATTTTTCAAATACATTTTGTAAATGCAACATGAAAAGCACAATCACACGGAAAATAGACACGTCTCTCTGAAGTCTGCTTCAATAAAACGCCTCGGCGGGAAAATAAAAACAGGCTCTGAATTTTTTTTAATCCCGTGGAACTAAACGATGAGTGTTTCACTGTGAAGGTAGAAAAACGGCTGTCTGCTGGTTTAAACTGGACAGGAAGTTACTTACAGTGCTGCAGTCTAAACCGTCACTTCCTGCTATAGGGGGACGTTTGAGCCTCTGAGCGACCCGATTGGTCAGCTGTCACTCGCTGCTCTACACCAATCCGGAGTGACAGCGTGTAAATGCTCTACGAGGGGGAAACCACGGAAATAAAACCCCTGAAAGTCAACAGGACTCTTCCAGTTTCCACCACAGGAACTCTTCAGGAACTCAGGAACCTTTTAGGGGAACATTTAGATCCTGGACCTAAAAGAAGTCAGAACATTCAGGGTGCAGCTCGAGTGTAATCGGTCGTTACGAGTCGCAGCAAAAATAAATATCTAACGAAACAAGTGCTGTCCACCTTCACCTGTCGCCTTTCAAAGAAGACTCAGGGCTGCACTGCAGTGAGATCAGGGAAAAGAAATCATTTCACATTTTTCAAACAGAAATACCAAAATATAGAATATTTAAAACAGATGCTGGGTTCAGCTGCTCGACCGTGGAAAACTGCAGCCGAGCAATACGAAGATTTTTAAAACATTTTTTGACAAAGTGAGCAGAGCTGCAGTCGATTAACAGAACTCAGTGTTGGTAATCGACACGTCGTGGCCTGTAAAGAACTAAAGATCATCTGGTCCTTTTCTTTTTCTGATAATAAACTGAGCGTCTTTTAGTGATGGACTCTTTTACTCTCTTCAGCCCTGAACAACAGGACACTCAGCTTTCTCTGACCCGTTTCACCACTAACGGTTTAATCCATCAGACGTGAAGGGGACATGAAAATGTGACTGTACAAAAAGGGGCTTTTAGTTCCTGAGTTTGGTTCCTGTGGTTCCGTCATTTTCAGGTTGAAAAGGGGCTTCAGTTCCAGGTTAAACAGCAGCAGAGCTGCAGGGCTTCCAGACGCTACGACTCATCAAAAATCTGCTGTACAGGGTCGAGCTGCAGTAGTGGTTATAGAAGAAAAGATAGTGGAAAACATTCAGGCCGAGCCAACTACCTGTATACACCTGTCTGTCTGTCTGTCTGTCTGTCTGTCTGTCTGTGGCGTGGTGCGAACCTTTACAGCAGTCAGTAGTGACGGACAGTGAGCAGGCACAGAAGAGCCGACAGAGCTGCTTAAAACTAGTAAAAAGGCAGAACATGAACAAAAGAAACAGTAAATGCAGGTTAAGTAAGCGAGCAGGGTTACATCTTTTCTTTTCTTTTTCTTCGTTAAGTAAAGAAATAACAGGAAGAAGAGGTCGGAGAGGAAGAGAACCCCAAAAATATTCAAGCAGGAAGCTAATAGACATACCTGTATTCACCTCAGAGGGCGTGAAGCTAAAACTGCTACGAACAAATCACAAAATACAGTTTTTTTTTTGTTAATATCTGCAATCTCTTGAAGCTAACGGTAATACTATCCCTAAGTGAGACAGGGTGTTATGTTCTTAGCCCCCTCCCTTCTTCTTCTTTCTTCCCTGTGACGTTTACTGGCACTGCCTAGCCGTCCCGTCGTCGGGCCTCCAGGCTCTTCCTTCAAAAAGGTCGGTCCAGGTGGCGTTAACACCTGGCGTCCAGTCCTCATTCTCACAACACGGCTAAGAGACAAGGCCCGTTTAAAGTCCAACTATGGCAATATATATTTATTTATATATTTATATAGCTGTACCAACCAAACCGTCCTCCGTTCCTTCAGAGAGCCTTCCTCCTCCTCCTCCTCCTCAGTAATGAAAATGAATGAGAGATCAGAAAGTCCAGTTTATTTTGACCCCGCTGCTTCACCTGACCGCCCCCCTCCGAACCCGATCACCACACCGCCCTCGCTCTCTCACAACACCCCGCTTCAGTCTGTGGCGGCGGAGACGCTAAAAACAGGCGCTCCGAGCGAGCCAGCAGACGTCCAGGAGGTCGTTTATTTTTTAGTTTTAGTTCCAAAGAAAGAAGAAGTTCTTCCAGATGAGAGAGGAGTGGTGGAGATGTGGCGTCTGTCCAAAACCAGGGGGGGCGCAGTGGTGGTGAGGGGGGGGGTTATGTTCCTCAATGTTCAGATTACCGCGGGTTGAAGGGAACCCGGCGGTGGCGTGGCGCGTGGCACCGCGGTTGAAGAGATCCCGCGCCCTCCGGTCCAGGAGGGGCGTCACCGCTCCTCGACAGCCGAGGGGGGTGGGGGGTGTTTCAGCCTCGTCGGGGGGTCGTGTCGCCTCCCCAGCCTCCACCGTTTCTCACCGGTTTAATTTTCCATTTTAGTTGGAGCTCGTCTTCGTCAAACTTCTGTTTTTTTTCCTCCCGTTTCTCCTGGTGGTGGTTTTGTTGACGTCCGGACACAAAGCGCCGCCTCGGCCTGCCGTTCAGTGAGGCGGGTTCATGGTGCCGTGACCTCGCTGCTGCTTCTGTTTCTGCTGCAGGAGGAGCTGCTCCAGCGCCGACGGGCCCGGCTGCATCATGGAGCTCGACCAGATCGACTGCAGACGAGGAAATCAAGAGAACATTTCAAACAAATCATCGACAAACAACTACAGCAGAACAAACACCTGGACACTGATCAAACCCAAAATACATGTCACACAAAATAAAATACATATTAAACATAAATGAAGAAAAGTACTGATGTTAAAATGCAGAATAAATGTAACAACTGTTAAACTGTGACACCACTTCCTCTCTTTACTGACACGCGTCACATGTTTCTGACCTTGAGGCTGTCGAGCAGCACGGTGGAGGACGACTCCTCCATCGGAGACTCCTGATTGGTCCAGGAGCTGCCGGTCGGTCCGGCCTGGTGCCAGCTGGTGTCTGAAGCTGCAGAGGAGGCTGCGGCCGGCAGGTAGTCCAGACCGAACCCGCTGACCGCACCTGAAACACAACAACCAACCACAGGTCAACATCTGGAGCGAGAGCTCGCAGCAAGTTTAACCTTCTGAACTGAAGACAACATCCACATGTCTGATAATAGTTCTGTTGTCTTCAGTGAAGCTCAGAGATAAAAACTGTTCTGAGCTGCTGAGTTTCACTGAACTGGCTTGAAATTTGTCCGAATTCAGTTGAAACTGTGAAAATTCATAAATTCAAACAGAACTGTGTGAATTTGTGCTGTGAACAGTTCTGGTTCTGGGTGAGTAGGTCTGGATTGACCCTCCCTGGACACCGTCGCTCTCTTACCGGTCTTGTCGGCCTTCCAGCGGTCCACGACCCTGCGGTCCCGGCTGTCCGGAGTGCCGATGGGCCCGAAGTTGGAGAAGGGCATGGCTCCGTGGTTGTGTGTCGGGGGGGAGGACGGCAGGCTGCTGGGGTTGGAGGAGTGAGGGGATTGGCTGGCCGGGGTGGAGTGATCTGCCAATCAGAATACAACTGACATCAGAGCCCTGTTCCCCTCAACATGAACACACTTCCTGTACCTGTCTACAGGTGTGACGTACCTGAGCTGGCAGGGAGGGAGGGGGACCAGGGAGTCCCCTCGAACAGGGAGTAGAGGGACGGCTCCTGGTGCATCATGGGAGCGTCGGGCTTGGAGCTGGGCGGCAGGTTCTTGCCGTAGGCCTGACTGAAGATGCTGTTCTGGTTGTACTCCTGAACACATGGAGACATCAGGTATTTTCAGTTTCACCTGTCTGACATTTTCTTGATTAATCGATTAGTTGTTTGGTTTATAAAATCGATCAGTGTTTCCAAAACCCGACATGACGAATGTCCCAAACACAAAGATCTTTAGTTTTCTGCTGTAAAAACTCAAGAAAACAGAAAATTCAGGCTGAAGTCAGAGTTTAGACTTTAGACACGTCATCATGTGTTTTCTGCAGCTGCAGTCAGAATCAGTCATCTTGTGATGAACTTAAACACTAAAATCTGAATCATGTCACAAATATTCATTCAGATGTTTTAAAACCTTAAACAGAAACATTCAGATGCAGCTGATCAGGTGTGAGAAACAAACACACTGATGGATTTACTGACGACAGACTGACACAGTGTCTATTGTGCCTCCTGGTGGTTGACCCACGTTACAGCAGTCACACGGCAGCAGCTTCTGGACATTAAGTTAAAGTGTAAAGTGTTTGTTATTAAATGGAAACGAAGTGTTTTGAGGTTTATATTCTGTATGATCTGATTCTGACAGGTTCCACTCCGGCAAGACCGACTGCAGGACGAGCCAGAACCTCCCAGACTGGAACCAGCAGCGTACAGAGATCCACTTCTGACAAACGACGAGGTTCAGTCTCTGAATTATAATAATAATAATAATATTAATAATTGTGTGAATTATTAAATCACAACATAAGATTTCTCTGTTTGTTTGTTTGTTTGCAGATCAGTTTTAAAAACATGATCCAGAACAAACTGTTCAATCTTTTTATCTTCAGAAAACTCGACAGGTGAAAACAATATTTCTCAACTTAATCAGATGTCAGAAATACTTTTATCCAGATTTTAATATTAGTATATTATGTTATATAATAGTATTATTATAGTGACATAGTTTTAAATAAGTGAGCAGAAAATCACTTTAAGTGCATAAAATCCACTGGAGAAGATAAAATCTGGATCGAAATATTTTAACATCTTTTTTAGACGTCCAGTTTTCTGACAATAAAAACATTTAACAATTATTGCAGAGACACTTGCTGCGTCTCTTCTTCCCGCCACCATCTTGAATTTATGATATCATATCTCAAAAGAGATACAGAGATAATAATCAGACGGTAGAAACATTGTTCTCCAACTTGAATGGTCAAAATGTCGACCATATGTCTGGAGTGGACACGGTGTATGAACAGGTTCGGGGGGCAGAAGCCTCAGCAGGTTTGTGAGACGACATTTTAAAGACAATCGTTTCCAGGTCTGACCTGCATGGGGAAGCCAGATATGGGCAGCAGAGAAGAGGACTGGCTGACGACCTCGGGGCCGCTCTCCATCCTGGTCTGGTTTGGCAGCTGCAGAGACGAAGGACAAACAGGATGAGGACGGACAGACAGCTGCTGGATGACATCACACATCTGTAGAGCTGCATCATTAATTATTTTTACCTTCTGTGGTGTATAAATAAAGACATGAGGCTGGTTTCAATCTCATCTACAAATAACAAACGGCTGCCAGAGTATAAACACACATTCATGTTCATTCATCACATCCTCATTATTTACTGTCCTGTCAGTCTGAGCACAGCTGAAGCTTCACAACCATCAGACTCACATGTTGAGAAGGACTGGACTTTAACTTTACTGTTTTTAAAGATCTAGTCTTAGTCTGCTGATTATAACCAAGCCACGTCATTATTACTCTACACAACAACTGACAACACAACATGTGAAAGATGGCAGCTCTGTTCAGTGAAGAGATGGCAGATGATGAGCAGAGTGGAGGTGGAGGAGGAGGAAAACAGGGCTACATACAAATATGTTTGGTCCAGGAGCAGTGCTAAGAGGGCCAGCCAAGGCCTGGAAGAAATCAGGAGGCTTAGAAAAGACGAGCTCCTCCTCCTCCTCAAAATCTGCTAGAGTTTTTAACAGGTCAGGAGGTAGAAGAGGCGAGCTCTTGTTGTCCTAGTGAGAGATGAAGCAAGAAGAAGAAGAAACGAAGGAGGAGGGAGAAAAAGAAAGAAGGCAAGCTGGTAAGACAGAGGTGGAAAGAAGGAAAGTTACACTTAAAGCTACAGAAGCCTGAAAGCTGAAGACAGATTGTGATCAGTTGAACATCACACAGGACGGCAGAGAGAGAAACATGAAGACCGAAGACCTGGAATCAACTTCTGTCCTGAGTGATCCGATCACAAGAGGACATCTAACAGACGCCGTGTTTCTACACAAACACAAAGAAGTTCATGTAGAACATTTGCTGAATTCACAAGAAGGAACAAATAAGTCAGAATCAGTCAGAGACAGAGTTTCACACAGTTTATAAAGTGTCTCCAACTCAACAACTCACTAAACTGACACATTTGTTAAGGGAGTCTGGGGACAAAGAAGTCGCCTATATTGGTTACTTTTTAGTGTATTTGTAAAATGTGACATGTTTAGCATCAATAAAATGTTTCTTCTGTCATAAATTGAGTGTAAATGGTGAAATCAGTGTAAACAGTGTGTTCAAACAGCTGCTAAATGTTGGCAGGTCAGACTTTAGCACTTTAGACACAGAAGCAGACAGGCTGGTGCAGCCATGCTGCCACAAACTGACACTTTTTACAAGGAAACACACAACTTACTGTTTTCATTTAATGCTGAATTTACAAGAAGGAGACAATGATTCAGAATCTGTCAGAGACAGAGTTTCACTACGTTATAAAGTTTGTTTTAACTCAACAACTCTGAAAATCACCACATTTGTTAAGGGAGTCTGGTGATGTTGTGTTACTGGTTCAATGGTTGGATCAGTTGAAACAGACGGTGTTCACAAACATCGGCAGGTTAACAGAGACCCAACATGTCATCTACATCACAGTGAAGCACCTGAGGCCTTACAGACCTCTGGTCCTGGTCTAGAGGTCAGAAAGAAACCAAGTAAGAAAAGACTGTAGGAAAGAGAAGTAAAGCGACAGATAAGCGGCAGAACGGGACCACCTCCTCCTCCTTCACATCACCTGGGAGCTGCTCACCTCAAATGGGGGTCCCCGGGGCCCAGAGGAGGGGTCCTGTTCAGGACAGAGACCACCTGGCGGCGGCCTCTTCATCCTGTCTGCCATCACAGCCAGACCGTCCCCTATCCTGTAGGACGGCTCCCAGTAGAAGTCCTGCATCTTGACGTTGGGGTACTTCATCTTCTTGTCCATGTTGGAGAGCTGTGGCTGCGTGGGCGGCTGCAGCTGGTGCTCGTACAGCTTGAGAGGATCCTGAGCCGCCATGTAGAAGGCCTGCTGCTGCTGAGGCTGCTTCATGGACATCTGCATGGGAGAAATCTTCTGCAGAGCAGCCTGAGCCTGGTTCCACATCTGAGCCGGCTGATCCTGGACCTGCATGTACTACAGAGACCAGACACACAACCAGAGTTAACGTCATTCACCAGGTCTCAGAGACCTTTCCAGGTATGTGGGTCGTGGTACATTTTTGTCATAGTTTCAGTTTAATGTTTCTGTGTGTTGACAGACACAAACTGGGAGTACTTTGTTGACCTTAAAGGAACAGTTCACCTCTTTCAAAACTGTCACGTCGAGGGTGTAACTGACAGATCAGGTTGATCTCTGTGATCACAGCAGACGAGCTGCATGGAGACATCTGATGTTCAAATCATCTCCAGCTGCTTCAGCTGTTCAGCAGAACGCTGCAACTCTGTTTTACTGTGAAGCTCCAGAAATGTTCTGTGGACTACGAGACTTCACCTGACTTTATATCATCAGGAGGAGATGATGGCTGAGCCTGACTTTATATCATCAGGAGGAGATGATGGCTGAGCCTGACTTTATATCATCAGGAGGAGATGATGGCTGAGCCTGACTTTATATCATCAGGAGGAGATGATGGCTGAGCCTGACTTTATATCATCAGGAGGAGATGATGGCTGAGCCTGACTTTATATCATCAGGAGGAGATGATGGCTGAGCCTGACTTTATATCATCAGGAGGAGATGATGGCTGAGCCTGACTTTATATCATCAGGAGGAGATGATGACTGAGCCTGACTTTATATCATCAGGAGGAGATGATGGCTGAGCCTGACTTTATATCATCAGGAGGAGATGATGGCTGAGCCTGACTTTATATCATCAGGAGGAGATGATGGCTGAGCCTGACTTTATATCATCAGGAGGAGATGATGGCTGAGCCTGACTTTATATCATCAGGAGGAGATGATGACTGAGCCTGACTTTATATCATCAGGAGGAGATGATGACTGAGCCTGACTTTATATCATCAGGAGGAGATGATGACTGAGCCTGACTTTATATCATCAGGAGGAGGAGATGATGAGTGAATATACATTTTTGGGTGAACTGTTCCTTTAGCCCCTCAGGCTTCATACAGGCCGACGCCTCCCTGTGATTGTGATTGGTGGAGGTCGTTGGGTCCATATGCATCTGAGAGGAAATCTACTGACCTGCTGCAGCCCCGGGTGGTGAGGCGGACTCTTCCCCATCCCGACCTGCTGGACCGGTTTGGTGGGAGACTGCTGCTGCTGACTCATCACCTGAACCTGCAGCTGGACCGACTGTTGCAAGGCCTGCTGGGAAGGCGACTGGGTCTGGGGCTGCTGACCCTGGGAGGGGCCCGAGGACCCAGGTCCCTGACCTGGACCAGGACCAGAGGGCCTCTGCTGACTGTAGGGAATGTGGGATTGCTTCCCGGCCTGAGCGCCAGCCTGCGTGTGGACGCCCGGCTGGAGGAAAGGTCCGGGGACGGACACTCCAGTGGAGAAGGTGAAGCCCGGATTCACCTGAAGACCTGGGAACGCCACTGGGGGAGGGATCACGTAGGCGGAGGGAGGGAAACCTGTAGAGGAACCAATCAGGAGCAGGAGTTTAACAGACTGTGAAGCTGCGAGCAGAAACAACATGAGGACACGAGAACTGTTTCCACGAGTCAAAGTTCAGTTTCTGCTACTTTACATTTACTTGGTAACTTTAGTTACTTTGCAGATTTACAATATTCAGTGTTGATTGGCTGGAACTGGAAAATAAGGACAGTGTGTGTGTGTGTGTGTGTGTGTGTGTGTGTGTGTGTACCTGGTCTGCTGGGCAGTGGTGGGAAGGCTCCAGGATGATGGATGGGGATGAACTGGGAGGAGCAGGTGGTTTGAGTTTGAGTGACCGGAGTCTTCTTCGCCTCGGACACCGGAGTCTTCCTCAGCTCCGTCTGCGCCTTCACCTGAACGAGACAAAACAAGTCCATCTTCATCATCGGCTGCTTCAACGTGCCTCAAATAAGCGGCTCTTTCGTGTGGTGACATCACTAAAGATGAAGGTTATACGTCCTCACCTGTTTCCCAGCGTCGGTACTCTTCTCATGAGCAGCTTTTTTCAGCTCGCTCTTCCTCTTCCCGTCTCTCTTCAGCTCTCCTTTCCCAGCAGCCCCGTTGCCTTTGCTGAAGTCTCGCCGTTCTTTGCCGCTGTCCTTCAGATGATGGTTTCGTGTGGGCTCGCGGCTCTGTTCTCTGGGTTTGATGTTCTCCTTGAAGGTGACGACGGGTCGGTCGCTGCCGTCGGGCCACGAGCTCTGCGTCTTCCCCGCCGACAGCACCGACTTCAGGCCCGAGTTTCCTCCGTCGTTGGGCGTCTGCTCGCCGTTGGACGACTCCTGCAGCACCGGCGCCTCCTTCTCCTGCGGCTCCTCGATGGCCTGCTCTGGAATGTCAGTGATGAATACGAGGAGGCCGTCCTCACTCACTCTGCACTGGATCAGCCTGCAGACAGGAGACAGATAATGTACCGATGTCCTGCCTTGACCACTGAGGAGACTCTCTGTGCTCTCTTCTGTTATTTGCTCCTTTCAAGGTTTCAAAAAGGCAAATAATTTAAGATAAAATGACTCTAAAGCTTGTGGAAGACAAACTATCACACGGTTACGTGATCTTAAATCAGACAGTCTGCATCTGTAAATCTGACCCTCAGTGCTCAGATTCTGCTGCAGAGGAAGTAGACAAGTTGTTTTTTTCCTTACAGGCGCAGCGACAGCGCAGATGAACACTCACCCCGGCTGGTTGTCGGCCACCCATTTGCCCAGACTGACGAGCCTCTGATGTCTAGTGTGGACCGGCAGGCCGTCCCTGTCCACCAGGATGCCCTGATGACCTTTAGTGAAGTCCAGAGACCTGAAACACCAACAGAGACCAGAACATTCAGACTGATTCAGCAGCTCAAAACTGAACATTCAACACAACTACTGATCACAGAAGTGCTGTACCTCAGAGCGGGCCGCAGCGCCAAGAAACCCTGCAGCTCAAACTCCTCCGGCAGGGGCGTCACTGAGGAGAAAACAAACACACCTTCAGTTACAACAGCTTCTACCTCACACGAGCCAGTCAGCATCTTACAGCTGAACAACCCTGAGTGGATGAACGTGGTGGATTTAGACTTTCATGTCTGGGACGTTGATATGAATCTCAGTGTTGAGACAAACTGACATCATCATGAGTTTCATCCTCTAGGAGCTTTGTTAAAAAGCTTAATGTTGAGGAAGACGAGTGCAGACATGTGAGAAGCTTCCTGGGAAATAGAAAGTGTCCCTGCGACACTGCAGGACAGACAGGGACATCCACATACAGAGCAGCTTTTATTCTGAAGGGAACACAGCATCATAACAACAACAGAATTGTTTGTTCCTGTAACTTCTGTCCACTTCTCTCAGACCTGACTGACTGTAACCTGAAGAGACTCAGATCAGAGCTCACATCGATCTCTGCACCAAACATAGAATCTATATCATACCTGAGGAACAGGACACGTCGTCCTCTTTGGGCTGGAAGCTGTTGAGGATGGAGACGAGCCAGGGCCAGACACTGAGAGACAGGAAGAGGAGTTAGACTTCCTGCTCAGAGCTAATCAATCAGACGTTTACTAAACAGCTACCCAACAGAAGACTTACTACTGCCTCTTGTCGACAGCGGCCTCGTGGAAGACGCTGGGTCTCAGTTTGAGCCAGTCCAGAGACACTTTGATGGCGGGCAGAGGACACTCCCCCATGATCTCCTCCCCTCGGTTCTTGTTGAGCAGAGCTCGGCTGCACATGACACCCAGGAAGGACACTGAGGGGACAGGAAGTCAGACACCATCAACCGCCAGCCTGAGGTCAAGATCTGGTTCGATCTAAACATTTATCTGATGACTGACAGCTCGGTCATTGTCACACTATCACATGTGGATTATTAAGGATCAACAGATGATTGTTTAATGTCCAGACAAACGCTTCTTTAAAATATCGGTGTATTTTACAACAACAGTTTAACTTTATCCTGCTGTCTTTTTGACAAGTTCAAATAACATTCACCAAAAAACAAACACAGCCGCCTCCAGTGATTCGACAATTAACAACAAAGACAGAAGTTCAGTTTGTTACAAAGTTCAGTTCCTCTAATCTGTCCACAGTGAGCCCTCTTCACAAACAGATCAATAGAGGATCTCTGACAAAGTAAATAAACCAACATGTCCGACGCTCTCAGAGTTTCCTCTGGTACCAGTCAGCTGGTCGTCTTCATCCCACAGGAGAAGAGTCTGTGTGTGAGTGTGTGTGTGTGTGTGTGTGTGTGTGTGTGTGTGTGTGTGAGTGTGTGTGTGTGTGTGTGTGCGTGTCTTACTGAAGAGTCCGAGCAGCTGGAACCAGCTGATCTGATGCTCGCTGCTGTAGCTCTGCTCACTGCTGTCGGCTGTCAGGTCTCTGAGGTGGTGGAGCTCAAACAGGTTGATGACGGTGATGTGGACGAGCTGCTGAGAGCTGAAGGCTTTCTGCAGGATCAGCCTCTGCACGCACACACACAGACAGACACACACACACACACAGACACACACACACACACACAAGGTCAACAAACAGTGACTTTAAAACCCTGTTGAATCACTGCAGCATCAACTCTGCCGAGGTGTTTTTGTTGTACCTGAAACTGCTCCTCCAGTTTCTCCCTCAGAGCGTCCAGTTTGTCCAGACTCTTACTCAGGTAGACGTGACCGTGAAACTTGATGAAGGCTCTGATGAAATCCGACACGCTCCACTTGGTTTTCACCTCATCGCGGCTGCAGAAACACAGAGAGGACAGAAAAGCATCTGAGTCACAGCTGATCATCAGGGTTCGTACAGCTTCTTAACACTGAAATTCAAGCAACTGAACCAAATATGTCCAGACTTTATCACCACATCTGAACTGTTACTGTCAATCACATCAGGAAAAACAACACGAACAGAATGATCTGTAGTCACAGAGCCGCTCATATGAACTCGACTATCGTGTGGATCGTTTCATTTCAAATAATGGTTGTAACTTTACAGGAGTGATCGTGTCGATGAAAGAATCAAGTGAAGCAGAATCTAACATCAAAACATGAATGTTAAAGTTTAAAACACTTTGTAGTCCTGGTTCACTGTCCATAAATCTGTAGTTTATTTTTTCTATTGATCGATAAGTTGTTCGGTCTATAAGATCCTCAGTTTAACGTCACCGAGGAGAAAAGAAATCAGAAAATATTCACACCGGAGAATTTAGACTTTTCTTCTTATAAAAATAACTCAAACTAAATAATTGATAATGAAATAGTTGTTGGTTTATTTAATAGTTGATGACTAATAGATGATTTGATTGATCGTTACCTCTCCAGAGCCTTGGACAGGGCCTTCTGCAGGTTGGTGGAGGCTGCTGGGAAAGGGAACTTGACTGCGATGCTGCGGCAGTAGTAGAAGATGGTGGTGAGGTGGTCTCCTTTAGAGGACGCCAGGATGGCCAGCTGGTTGTAGGGCTGACCTGCAGGGGACACACAGGAGCGTCACCACACAGAGACAGGGAGGAACTACAAACATGGCCGCTGATGAAGACCTGCCGAGTGTCATCTGACATGACGGAATAGTTTCAGTCTTTATTTTGTCAAATCTTTATCTGAAGGAGCGATTTCACATGAAGCCCAACGTTTAGTTTGGGATTCAATGATAATCCAGAGCTTTAACAGCCGAGGAGGAAACATCGTTAGCTTTAGTTTAATAAGATCAAACATTCATTGTTGTCACAGTTGAGCCGCAGAACATTTGGAGGTTAAACATCAGCACATTTACACATTTACAGCTTCGGCAAAACAAAAAAAGGGCATGCTGTTTTTTTTAATATCATCCTTCAGAAACAGGGAAATTCAAAGAGTCGTGCTTCTCCTGAGCCTCCAGTAAGATACTGTGATAGCCTTTAGCCTAGCTTAGCACACAGATTGGAAGTAGGTAAAGGAAACTCACCATTTGACGGCACCAGCTGGGCAGCGTGTCTGTAGTACGACTCCGCCTGGCTGGTCTGGTTTCGGTAACGTGCTGAAAGACAAATAAGGAGCAGACACTTGATTTCTCTCCACTGTCGGTTCTGATCACACCGAGCAGAAATAAAACCACGTGTGGATCTTCTCACCGATGTCCCCGAGGTGGACGAGGCAGTGCTGGCAGATGTAGGAGCAGGAGCTGGGCTGCGGCGTGACGATGGCGCTGGTGCTGCTCTGTTTATTGCTGATGATGCCGAGCTGAGACGACTTGACGCGACACGGCAGGTCCACGTTGAACACGGTGCACAGCTCCTGCAGCAGCTGCAGACAACAGAACACGGAGACTTTACCAGGACCAAGAGCTTCACACTTCTGTCTGAGGCTTTTCAGGAAGGAGCGCTTCCTTCCTTCGCCTGATTGGCTGATAATAGTTTCTGTTTCTGCCGCTATAAAGCAGGCGATTGGCTTTTAGGGGAAATTAAACCAGAATCTCTGGTGTGATAAACTTTTCTTTTGTCTTCTCTCCTCTTATAACAGCTGAGACATCACGAGACATTCACGGCTCATCATCGCTGTTGTGAGTTGTGATTTTATTCTACATAAACTGTGGAAGAGGAATTTATCCTCAACAAACCTCCGTCATGGAGCCGGAGCACACAGAGAAACTTCATTTAGAAACTTTTGTTCGAACTACAAAACTCCCTCTGATCAAAACTAAAGACATTAATGATTAATGATTAACAGCCGTTAAGAATTGAACTGGTTCAACAAGTATGAAGCAACAATCAGAGCGAATACATCAGAAAGTATCTGGTTGGATGAAGGAAGCCGACCGTCGGCCGAAGAGAAGAAACTTCATCGCTTCTTAAAACAATGAGACATCTGATCATCATCGTTTAGATTCTGAGACGTTCCTCATCTGGACCGGTCATCTAACAGAACCACTAGATGAAAAACTGATACTTCTCCTGATTGCAGAACTTGGTTTTCAGATTCCAGGACACATCGGCCGTACTGTGTCAAACAAACTGGACCAGAACGATCAGAGTACCAAACAGTACCAAACCCTTGTTGAACCTGAACCTGCTGGTTCTGTCTGAATCTCACCTGTGTGTAAAACCCACTGGCAGCCTCCAGGAACAGCGACAGGTTGGCCTGGACCTCGCTGCGGTTGGGGTTGGCTCGGTTCTTGGCCTGGCTCTGCAGTGTGGTGATCTGGTTCTTGAAAGCATGATTCCACCTGCAGGCAGACAGAACAGACACCATCAGCACCAACACGAGGGATCTTATACTGAAGCGAGTGTGATGTGGGCGCGGCAGCTTACAGGTCCTGCTCCACTTTCTTGTCCAGGGCGTACTCCAGGTCCGTCACCAGCATCTTCTGGTACAGGTCCTGCAGGGCCTGCCGAGACGTCCACACCTCTGCCGCCCCCAGCTTGGAGTCTGACCCAGACAGGACACGGATGTTAATCAGCTGATGTGTGCCGACATATTAATACATATCTAGAGCTGATGGGAATGTGTTCGTATGACTGAAGATCTGACGACTGAACGTTGGCATCAAATGTCTGATCAGACTCAAAAAGCACCTTTCAGAACCAGACTGGTGCTGTAAGACCCAAACATCAAGAACATGAAATAAGTATAAACACCACACGGAGGGCAAATACAGTGCTTCTGAAAACTATCGACGTCTCTGAACCGTTTTAAAACCTTCTCGTCTCGTCAGAGACAGAAGTTACTGGATGCAGACAGATGATCTTCAATCATCAGCTGACTGTGCCGTGTTTTGGTTCTTCGGCTGCACGACGTCACAATGTGTTCATGAGAATCAGTGACGAACACGAATGAACTCAAACACATCATGTTTCAACTTTTAGCAGCTTGATTGAAAAGGAAAACATTTCTTCAGCGTCCAGGAGACGTCTGATCAAACGTTACATTTAAGGCTTCTTGGGTTCGTGGAGGTTGTGAGTGACATGAGCCGGTTCTGTCTGATGAGCCGACTCCACCACAGAGTCACAGAGTCCGTAATCATTTCAAATGGATCTATTCAAGTCATCTGGAGGAAATCCCTGTATTTTTTCCTACAGCAATATAACTCACAGAAACACAAAATATCACGATGTCGATTGTTTCCAGCATCGTTCAACAACCTGATCGATTAATTATTCGCTCCATAAAATGACGACAAACACTCGTCAACCATTAAACTATACATCAGTTTCTTATCGGCAAAATGTCCAACAAATGAACTGAAACCGTCACGTCTGAGACACCAGAACCAGAACTGGTCACCAATGCCACACACACGTACATTATTATCATTAGACAGATTAAATCATTTCTCCTGCACAGAGGCAGCCATGTTTAATCTCCTCTTACGACACACACACAAACACTTTGCTGTTTTAATGGATCTGTACTCCTGAGTCACAAGAACCTGCGTCCGACTGACGGTTCTGATTCATTTGACCAGAAAAACATCAGCCACAACTTTATTGAGCATTTGGGGACTCGGCAGTCAAAGATGGAGGTCAGAACTTCCCACGAGAGATTTCCAACTTTCAACCTCGAAATGAAACCGAAACGTATCTTAATATTATTGATAATATTGATATTATTGATATTATATTCACAGATCATCTACAGATCCATCCCACCGTCACCGCTGTGTGACGTCAGCAGCAGCTCACCGAGGGAACTGTTGGATATCTGAGCTGCAGCGTCGATCGGATCACAGCTGCTGTGATTGTGTGAAACATGTTGCAGATCCATTTAATCACTGTCAGGTGTGTCAGACAGAACCAGCACCGGCCTGCAGGCGGACAGCAGTTTCCTGTAGCAGACGGTCTGGCAGGAGTCCAGCCAGCGTGTGAAGCTGCGGCGCTGCTCAGAATCACACCGAGCGGCAGAAATAAGTAAAGTGAGTTCTGAACTTAAAGAGTCGGGCGTGTGTCGCTGCCGGCACCGATCACAGCAGCTGAAAGACATCGTCACAAACACTTCTCTACCAGTGCTCCATTCACATCACAGTGACTAACTATCAGCCTGATATTGGGAATTAATTGGTGAAATTATATCTGGTAAACAGAGCAACCTGCACCTGTGAAGACTTTAGAGCCAAACATGTGGTTACAGGTGTGGACGCTCACCTGAGCCTCAGGCAGAAACTACAGGCTGGGAATAAAACACAAAAATCACATAAAGACAGTTTAAAGAAATAGTGTGCTGTTTTTGTGAAGTAGTGCTTTAACAGAAAGTCATCCTGGAACTAGAGATTATAAAAAACACCAATCAATAACTAAATGTGTTAAAACTACAGTGAGCAGAGGATCCATCTCTGCAGCAGCAGAGTCCTGGTGACTTCATTTAATTAAACATAAAGGTTTGTCTGATGTCACACTGAATCTATGTACAGTAACGTGAAGGCAACTGCTGCGTACAGCCACACCTGTGGGCCGCTCGTTCCACTGGACAGGTGAGTCTGTTTAAAGTCTCCATTATAGAATCAACCTATCAATAGAGATTCCCCACTATCCACCATAACTATAGAGAGAGAGAGACAGAGACACAGAGAGAGACAGAGAGAGAGAGAGACAGAGAGACAGAGAGAGAGAGACAGAGACACAGAGAGAGAGAGAGACAGAGAGAGGGAGGGAGGGAGAGACAGAGAGAGACAGAGAGAGAGAGAGACAGAGAGACAGAGAGAGAGAGAGGGAGGGAGGGAGAGACACACAGAGAGACAGAGAGAGAGACAGAGAGACAGAGAGAGAAAGAGACAGAGAGAGACAGAGACAGAGAGAGAGACAGAGAGAGAGACAGAGACACAGAGAGAGAAAGAGACAGAGAGACAGAGAGACAGAGAGAGAAAGAGACAGAGAGACAGAGAGACAGAGAGAGAAAGAGACAGAGAGACAGAGAGACAGAGAGAGAAAGAGACAGAGAGACAGAGAGAGAGACAGAGAGACAGAGACAGAGACACAGAGACAGAGACAGACAGAGACGTGATGAGCTGGTACAGGTCGTCGGGTGTCTGAACTGCAGATTCTCTGTAACAGACAAACAGCTGACTCACCTGAGCCTCGTACAGTCGACGCTCAGGTGTGAAACCTCACAACACTAGTTTCTTAAAGCATGACGGTCTGGTCATGTGTCACCGCTCAGCTGCTCCACCACCTCAGGTCTTGGTGGTGCATGTATGTAGTGAGGAAGATGATCAGCTGATTGATTTTGGTTTCTTTTCTTTTGGCGTCGCCAGCAGAAACATGATAATACGACGATGATGGTGGATTTAAAAAACAAAGTCTTGACATTTAGTCACACTGTCTTTTAAAATGAATCTTAATGGTCGCAGTCTGAACAAACCTGCTCTTCTTCTTCCAGACTGACAAACATACGACACCTGTTCTCACGTGAAACATAAAAGATTAGTTTAACAACAATTAAACGATTAGTTGTCAACTGCTAAATTAATCCACTAACTATTCTGATCCCAGATTACTCAGTTTGAGTCATTTCTCTGTTCTCAGCTCGTTAATGGGAGCATTTTCTGTGACAGTAAACTGATTATCTTTCTGAGGATGAAACATTGATCACTATTCTCTTCTTTCTCAAGTATTTTTTCATGGCTTTATTTGATGGGACAGCTGAGAGGTGACGGGAGACAGGACCGGGGGGGGGGACATGCAGCTGTGGCCACAGCTCGAACCTGAACCCTGGGCAGCTGCAGCGCGGACGCAGCCTCTGCACATGGAGCTCCTCTCTAACATCTGAGCTTCTGTGACGCCACATTTTTCACCATTTTCTAAATGATTGAGCCAAAGAATAATTAACAGATTGAGCGACAAAAATCATTTCAGCCCAAAACAAACACAAACACAATTCTTGGTACTGTATTCAAATTCTGTCGCCCTGACCACTTGCACTTTCAGTTTACCTCACTCAGCAAACAGCCTTATCTCATGTACGGACGTTGATTCATCAGTAATAACTGAACCCAGGAGGTGTAAACTGGAGTCTGAGCAACATTTGGTGCCATTCAGAGCAGTTAGTCAGACACATATCAGCCAGCACTCAACATGTACAGTATCTCTCCAGCTGAGACACATCATTTGCCTGCATGTGAATAACAAAGCAGCTGAGTGTGACTGCAGCTGTGCACCTGAGCAGACTGTACAGGTGTGCACCTGAGCAGACTGTACAGGTGTGCACCTGAGCAGACTGTACAGGTGTGCACCTGAGCAGACTGTACAGGTGTGCACCTGAGCAGACTGTACAGGTGTGCACCTGAGCAGACTGTACAGGTGCACCCGTGAACATCGTGTTTGAGGTGAAGGTGCAGACCTACCTGTCATGTCAGCCTTCAGGGCCTCTGCCTGTCTGCTCGGATGTAAACAGAGAGGAGGAGGTTAGACACGTCCAGCAGAGACACAGACACAGACACACAAACACCAGGACAACATCATACATGCTAATAACATTAGCACCACGCAGCACTTGCTTATTCAGTCCAGATATGTATCCAGGCTAACGGCTAACGACAGAGACAGAAACCTGACAATGAAGCCACGATCACTTACTTCTCTATCAGCTGAGACTCCATTAAAACATTTAACAGCTCATATCAAGTGTCGACATGAGGACACAGAGGTGATGTCGGGCTCACTCTGTCCTCTGGATCCGAAACACGATGAAATAAATACAAACACCGAACCATCGATACAGACGCGTCAGCTAGCTAACATCCAGCACTGACCGCCCACTGCTAACTCACTGCTCCGGGTTTAAATCACAGCTAATCATTTAAATTTCACTCTAATAGGCAACTAAAGAGGAGAGAAGCTGTCGTGTCAATTAACCTGAATCACATTTAAAACCAAACTACATCATTACGCTAATGCTAACCTGACATACGCAGAAAGACGCTAGCAAGCTAAAGCTAACTAGCAATAACACACTGTGTAACACGTCTCTGTGTGGCGGGTAATCGCACATTTAGCCTTAAATTGACAGTAAAGACAGACGACAAACATTACATTAATCTGAAACTACACCAACTGGAACAAAACCCTCCGAATATTTGAGTGAATTTGAGGACGGCGGCGCCAGGCGGTAGCATCGATTGTTTGTTGATATGTGAAGCTAGCTAGCGCCAACATTTAGCTAAGGGGGTGGTACCCAAAGCAGCTAGCTTTAGCTTTAGCGTTAGCAACCGAACAAAACAATTCACCTGTTGGATTGAAGAGTCGGTCCCTGACTACACCTGTACCACCGGGTGAACCGCCAGCTGACACAGCGCCGAGCTTACCGTAGAAATTGGGCGCAGAGGTTCATCCTGCCGGATCGCCAGTCTTTCAGACAACGACTGGTCCAGAAGCTAACGCTCCTCCCGGCGCCATATTGTTCCTGTCTGACCCACAGAGGGCCTGACTGAGAGGAGGGGGAGGGGAGGAGGGGGAGGGCGGGGGAGAGAAGAAGAAGAAGAAGAAGAAGAAGAAGAAAAGAGACGAAGAAGAAAAGAGGAGCAGACATTTCACTGATGTACTTGGTTTAACTTGAGTATTTCCATATTCTGCTACTTCATACTTCCACTCCACCACATGTGTTTGATGACTTTAGTTACTAGTTACTTTACAGATTACACAACGTCTCCATAAACGAATGGCACAACACAGGAGGACCAGCTCCTCAGGTCCAGACTCTGCTGGAGACAAAGCCTTCCTCTGAGGACAACAATGTAAACATGTTGTCCAGAGGAGACAGACGGCCTGAGCAAGGCCGGTTTGACCAACGACCCACAAGTGTCCTTAACAACTCTGTGAGGACACTCACACACTCAGTGAGGACACTCACACACTCAGTGAGGACACTCCCACACTCTGTAAGGACACTCACACACTCAGTGAGGACACTCCCACACAGGGGCGGAGTGGGGCACCAAAATCCACCGGGAAAATTCTGACCGCACCGGCCCACCCCCTACATTTCTGTAAATCAGTGGCGAACCGTGCCTATCAGAACTGGGCCTTCTGTACACAGTGAAAAAAATCACTAACGAAAAATACGTGGCGTCCCTGGCCATTTTTAAGCTTTAGGCAAAATATAGTTTTACTGCTCCATCTTCAAAATTGCGTTGTTCTAGTTATGCACACAGCCACACACACGTTCACAGCCACACGTACACACACAGCCACACACACGTTCACAGCCACACGTACACAGCCACACACACACGTACACAGCCACATGCACACAGCCACACACACACGTACACAGCCACATGCACACAGCCACACACACGTACACAGGCTGTGTACGTGTGTGTGGTTGTGTGCGTGTGGCTGTGTAACACAGCCACACACACACAACCACACACACACACACACACACTATCTGACGTCAGGTAGACAGTCACTTTATGAACAATCATTTAACAAGTGTGTGAAAACAAAATGCAACCAGTTCAACAAGATGCACCACTGCAGCAAAACCAGCAATAACACATCAGTTCCACTCACCAATGACGTCACTTAAAGACGAAATCTTTTCATTAAACGGTCGTCTTGAAAAGGGCACTGACAATAAATCCGCAACAATATCATCTCCACCTGTTGCCATTTTCAACGTCGGCTATCAATCACAACTCGCTAGTTACGCTAGGTGTTGCGTGACTGCAATTGGTTCATTGGATAAACGCAGTGATAGGCCCTCCCATTCCCAGAAGGCTTTGCTCCAATCTACGTTATTTTAAGAACAAAGAAACAAATTAAATTGCAGGTCGTTTTTTTATTTGTGACCATGAAAGTTCTGTAACGCCTGAACAAGAAGAATGAAATTAAGATAGGCTACACAAACATCAGTAGATCGATGGGAGAGATCAGAGATGAGTGTGCAGGGTAACCATGACTGAGATATAGAGAGTGAGCAAGCGGTATAAATATTGGTTGGACTTTTAATTTAGCCTAATATAGTAGATCTTAGAGATTTTCGCGGAGAATTTCAATAACTTCAGTAATTTCAACAAGTCCAAGGGCCGGCCGCGGTCGTATCACGGCCGTTCAGAATGATCTGTGTGCAAATTCATAGGCCGGCCGGCCGACCGGGAAAACTCCCGATCGTCCCGATTACGACTCCGCCCCTGCTCCCACACTATGTCAGGACACTCCAACACCCTGTGAGGACACTCCCACACTATGTAAGGACACTTCAACACCCTGTGAGGACACTCCAACACCCTGTGAGGACACTCCAACACTATGTAAGGACACTTCAACACCCTGTGAGGACACTCCCACACTATGTAAGGACACTTCAACACCCTGTGAGGACACTCCAACACTATGTGAGGACACTCACACACTCTGTAAGGACACTCCAACACTATGTAAGGACACTTCAACACCCTGTGAGGACACTCCCACACAGAGTTTAAAAGCCTGCAGCTCCTCCAGTTAGTTAGAAGTGAAGCAGCCTCTTGGACGAAGGTGAAACGTCTTAAAGGAACTGTAAAAACTTGACTGCGATATATTTCCTCATGAAGGACTGAAGTGTGACTGCAGCTGGTCATTACAGTCAATGAATGTATGAACTGTCGTGCTCTCTCTCTTCAGACCTCGTCATCAGTTCAACTCGCTGCTCGTTAACTATTCTTAACAGCATTTTGATCTTGTACTTTTCTGGGCTGTGTGGTTTCTCAAATCACACAACAATGGACCAGTAAGAAACATTAACAGGTGTCAGAGAAGTGGACGATCAGTGAGAGGCTCAATAAACCAGCTGTTACCTGGTTTTACATCATCAACAACAGACTTGTTCTCGGTGGCGCCCCCTCGTGGCCGAGCTCAACACATCAGTTATTAAATAATGTGACAACACAAACTTCTTCTGTTTGTTGAATGTGGATCTTTTCACTCAGACTTTCCCTCAGCTGCTTCATCTTTATATGTCCCCTGTTACTGCCTGTGTGTTACTGTCTGTGTTACTGTCTGTGTTACTGCCTGTGTTACTGTCTGTGTGTTACTGCCTGTGTTACTGTCTGTGTGTTACTGTCTGTGTGTTACTGTCTGTGTGTTACTGCCTGTGTTACTGTCTGTGTGTTACTGCCTGTGTGTTACTGTCTGTGTGTTACTGCCTGTGTTACTGTCTGTGTTACTGTCTGTGTGTTACTGCCTGTGTGTTACTGCCTGTGTGTTACTGTCTGTGTGTTACTGCCTGTGTTACTGTCTGTGTTACTGCCTGTGTGTTACTGTCTGTGTGTTACTGTCTGTGTGTTACTGTCTGTGTGTTACTGTCTGTGTGTTACTGCCTGTGTTACTGTCTGTGTGTTACTGCCTGTGTGTTACTGTCTGTGTGTTACTGCCTGTGTGTTACTGTCTGTGTGTTACTGCCTGTGTTACTGTCTGTGTGTTACTGCCTGTGTTACTGTCTGTGTTACTGTCTGTGTGTTACTGCCTGTGTGTTACTGTCTGTGTGTTACTGCCTGTGTGTTACTGTCTGTGTTACTGTCTGTGTTACTGTCTGTGTTACTGCCTGTGTGTTACTGTCTGTGTGTTACTGCCTGTGTGTTACTGTCTGTGTTACTGTCTGTGTTACTGTCTGTGTTACTGCCTGTGTGTTACTGCCTCTGTTACTGTCTGTGTGTTACTGCCTGTGTGTTACTGTCTGTGTTACTGCCTGTGTTACTGCCTGTGTTACTGCCTGTGTGTTACTGTCTGTGTTACTGCCTGTGTTACTGCCTGTGTTACTGCCTGTGTGTTACTGTCTGCGTGTTACTGTCTGTGTTACTGTCTGTGTGTTACTGCCTGTGTGTTACTGTCTGTGTTACTGTCTGTTACTGCCTGTGTGTTACTGCCTGTGTTACTGCCTGTGTTACTGTCTGTGTGTTACTGCCTGTGTGTTACTGTCTGTGTTACTGCCTGTGTTACTGTCTGTTACTGCCTGTGTGTTACTGTCTGTGTTACTGCCTGTGTTACTGTCTGTGTTACTGCCTGTGTTACTGCCTGTGTGTTACTGTCTGTGTTACTGCCTGTGTGTTACTGCCTGTGTTACTGCCTGTGTGTTACTGCCTGTGTTACTGTCTGTGTTACTGTCTGTGTTACTGCCTGTGTGTTACTGCCTGTGTGTTACTGTCTGTGTGTTACTGTCTGTGTGTTACTGTCTGTGTTACTGCCTGTGTGTTACTGCCTGTGTGTTACTGTCTGTGTGTTACTGTCTGTGTTACTGCCTGTGTGTTACTGTCTGTGTTACTGTCTGTGTGTTACTGTCTCTGTTACTGTCTGTGTGTTACTGTCTGTGTTACTGTCTGTGTTACTGCCTGTGTGTTACTGTCTGTGTGTTACTGTCTGTGTGTTACTGTCTGTGTTACTGCCTGTGTTACTGCCTGTGTGTTACTGCCTGTGTGTTACTGCCTGTGTGTTACTGTCTGTGTGTTACTGTCTGTGTGTTACTGTCTGTGTTACTGCCTGTGTTACTGTCTGTGTGTTACTGTCTGTGTGTTACTGCCTGTGTGTTACTGTCTGTGTTACTGCCTGTGTGTTACTGTCTGTGTTACTGCCTGTGTGTTACTGCCTGTGTGTTACTGTCTGTGTGTTACTGTCTGTGTTACTGCCTGTGTGTTACTGCCTGTGTGTTACTGTCTGTGTTACTGTCTGTGTGTTACTGTCTCTGTTACTGTCTGTGTGTTACTGTCTGTGTTACTGTCTGTGTTACTGCCTGTGTGTTACTGCCTGTGTGTTACTGCCTGTGTGTTACTGTCTGTGTGTTACTGTCTGTGTGTTACTGTCTGTGTTACTGCCTGTGTTACTGTCTGTGTGTTACTGTCTGTGTGTTACTGCCTGTGTGTTACTGTCTGTGTTACTGCCTGTGTGTTACTGCCTGTGTGTTACTGCCTGTGTTACTGCCTGTGTGTTACTGTCTGTGTGTTACTGTCTGTGTGTTACTGCCTGTGTGTTACTGTCTGTGTTACTGCCTGTGTGTTACTGCCTGTGTTACTGCCTGTGTGTTACTGCCAGTGTTACTGCCTGTGTGTTACTGCCTGTGTGTTACTGCCTGTGTTACTGCCTGTGTGTTACTGTCTGTGTGTTACTGTCTGTGTGTTACTGTCTGTGTTACTGCCTGTGTGTTACTGTCTGTGTTACTGTCTGTGTGTTACTGCCTGTGTGTTACTGTCTGTGTTACTGCCTGTGTTACTGTCTGTTACTGCCTGTGTGTTGCTGTCTGTGTTACTGCCTGTGTTACTGCCTGTGTGTTACTGCCTGTGTGTTACTGTCTGTGTGTTACTGCCTGTGTGTTACTGTCTGTGTTACTGTCTGTGTTACTGTCTGTGTTACTGCCTGTGTTACTGCCTGTGTGTTACTGTCTGTGTTACTGCCTGTGTGTTACTGCCTGTGTTACTGCCTGTGTGTTACTGCCTGTGTGTTACTGCCTGTGTGTTACTGTCTGTGTTACTGTCTGTGTGTTACTGCCTGTGTGTTACTGCCTGTGTTACTGCCTGTGTGTTACTGTCTGTGTGTTACTGCCTGTGTGTTACTGTCTGTGTGTTACTGTCTGTGTGTTACTGTCTGTGTGTTACTGTCTGTGTTACTGCCTGTGTTACTGTCTGTGTGTTACTGTCTGTGTGTCACTGCCTGTGTGTTACTGCCTGTGTGTTACTGTCTGTGTGTTACTGTCTGTGTTACTGCCTGTGTGTTACTGTCTGTGTGTTACTGTCTGTGTTACTGCCTGTGTGTTACTGCCTGTGTGTTACTGTCTGTGTTACTGCCTGTGTTACTGCCTGTGTGTTACTGTCTGTGTTACTGCCTGTGTGTTACTGTCTGTGTGTTACTGTCTGTGTTACTGCCTGTGTGTTACTGTCTGTGTTACTGCCTGTGTGTTACTGTCTGTGTGTTACTGTCTGTGTGTTACTGCCTGTGTTACTGCCTGTGTGTTACTGTCTGTGTTACTGCCTGTGTTACTGTCTGTGTTACTGCCTGTGTGTTACTGTCTGTGTTACTGTCTGTGTTACTGCCTGTGTTACTGTCTGTGTGTTACTGTCTGTGTGTTACTGCCTGTGTGTTACTGTCTGTGTGTTACTGTCTGTGTGTTACTGTCTGTGTTACTGCCTGTGTGTTACTGTCTGTGTGTTACTGCCTGTGTTACTGTCTGTGTTACTGCCTGTGTTACTGCCTGTGTTACTGTCTGTGTTACTGTCTGTGTTACTGCCTGTGTGTTACTGCCTGTGTTACTGCCTGTGTGTTACTGTCTGTGTGTTACTGTCTGTGTGTTACTGTCTGTGTGTTACTGTCTGTGTTACTGTCTGTGTGTTACTGTCTGTGTGTTACTGCCTGTGTGTTACTGCCTGTGTGTTACTGTCTGTGTTACTGCCTGTGTTACTGTCTGTGTTACTGCCTGTGTGTTACTGCCTGTGTGTTACTGCCTGTGTGTTACTGTCTGTGTTACTGTCTGTGTGTTACTGTCTGTGTGTTACTGTCTGTGTTACTGTCTGTGTGTTACTGTCTGTGTGTTACTGCCTGTGTGTTACTGTCTGTGTTACTGCCTGTGTGTTACTGTCTGTGTGTTACTGTCTGTGTGTTACTGTCTGTGTTACTGCCTGTGTGTTACTGTCTGTGTTACTGCCTGTGTGTTACTGCCTGTGTTGTCTCACACTGTTTCTGTTGTTGTTGTTGTTGTTGTTGTTGTTGTTGTCTGTGGTTCTGAGGGAGACGACCCGTCCAACACTCAGAACCACAGAACGACCACACATGAACCTGAGTTCAGTTCACTGAAGTACAATTTTCAGGTATTTTACTTGAGTACTTCAGTTTTCTGCGACTTCATACTTCCCCTCCGCTACATTTATGTGATACATTTAGTTACTAGTTACTTTGCAGACTCAGATTACTTTGTGTTTACAGGCTGTTAATTGAGACCAATCGGACCAGAGGACGAGGCATCAGAGCCACAGCAGCACATTCAGAAAATACTGAGTAACAGTTACATCTAATAACAACAACAACTAATAATAACTAATGACAATAACAACAATAACAACAACAACTAATAATAACTAATGACAATAACAACAACAACAACAACACTTGGAAACATGTGTATTTATGTATGTTGTGTTTTGTAAGATGCTGAGGGAGCAAACTGAGGCTTTAACACATGAGATGAGATTATGAGCAGTGATGCTGTGTTAGATCACACATGAGGATGGCGTACCCCGCCACTGACCGTGAAAACGACTTAACAGAGAGAAAAATAAAGGTGCACTACTCATAAGAGACACATGAAGACAGGTGTCAGTGTCTCTGTCTTATTATTGGACCTCGGTGATGATTGGTTCTGCTCGGTGTCTCTGTCTTATTATTGGACCTCGGTGATGATTGGTTCTGCTGTGTCTCTGTCTTCTGATTGGACCTCGGTGATGATTGGTTCTGCTGTGTCTCTGTCTTCTGATTGGACCTCAGTGATGATTGGTTCTGCTGTGTCTCTGTCTTATTATTGGACCTCAGTGATGATTGGTTCTGCTGTGTCTCTGTCTTCTGATTGGACCTCGGTGATGATTGGTTCCGCTCGGTGTCTCTGTGCTGTCGTGTCTCTTTAACACACTGACGCTGCTTCCTGCCGCAGACACACCAGCCTCGCCTCTCTCTCTGCGGCTGCTGCCTGCTACAAACAACCGACGACCCGGGAGCACAGAGGCACACAGGACCGGGACCGGACCGGACCGGGACTCAAGACGAGCGGCAGAGACCGACAGACACCATGACAGAAACCACCAAAACCCACGTCATCCTGCTGTCCTGCGGCAGCTTCAACCCCATCACCAAGGGACACATCCATATGTTCGGTGAGTGTGTGTGTGTGTGTGTGTGTGTGTGTGTGTGTGTGTGTGTGTGTGTGTGTGTGTGTGTGTGTGTGTGTGGTACCAGATAAACCCTCTCTAATAACAGTAACGCGTCGTGTGTGAGCTAAAAATGAGAGAAATATGAATGAGGTTTGGTGTGTTGTGATTGGTCGCTGTCCAGCAGGGTGGTGCTGAAATGGCCGACGGCTCCACATCCAGCAGAATTTGTAGAAAACACAAACAAGAACACAATAATCACACACTGACGACACAGTGTGACCCGCTTCGTTCAGTCTGGGCCCGTTTTTAGACGTTAAAGGCGGAAATGTTCCGTGTCGACGCTCCGCAGGCCTCACGCAGCGTGTGGCGCAGCCCAGAAAAGAAAGCAGCCTCTCCTGACGGATCCTCCAGAGGATCGGTTCAGCCCGACACAAACATGATGCACACACACACACACACACACACACAGGAGCTCCAGCAGCAGGTGGTGCCTTGCTCAGCGGCGGTTTCCTGCGTCATTACAGAGGAGTTAGTGAGAGAGGAGCTGCGGTGGAGCAGCAGCAGATGAATTATTCAGATTCATGTTGCTGCTGTTACAAAACAGCCATCACATGTTTGAGTTCAGGCTGTTTCATCAGGAGGTCATTTTATGTGACGGCTGTATCTCTGATAATGACGTAATGACACGTTTGAAGGGGTCATGAACAGTTACTGAGGTAGTTTTACCTGCACAGGTCGAGGTGTTCAAAGGGCAAAGAATCAGTCAAATGAACCAAATATGTGAACAACCCTCAACTTACACATTTAAAGGGTCTTAATTTGAAGTAATGTAAAAAAGGAAATTAAAGGAACAGTTCACCCAAACATTAACCTCAGTCACCATCTCCTCCTCCTGACGATGTAAAGTCAGGTGAAGTCTCGCCGTCCTTTTAGGCTTGTAGCTACAGTGAAGATCTGATGTTTTAAAGGGTGTAAATAAATCAGATTTATCAGGTGCTGCATACCTGATAAATGACCTCCAGTGATGTCACTCTGGGGCTAAGTTGCATTGTGGGTAATGTAGGCACCAGGTTTTAAAAAGGAAGAAGGATGTGTGAAATAATAAAGGTGATATCTTTGGTTCATCTGTTTTTAAACTGCCCACATGAGTCCAACAGTGTTACAGGAGGACAGTGTTAGTCAGACCCTGTAGCCTACATTACCCACAATGCACAGTGACATCACTGGGGCAGTTTATCAGATTACATGCAACGTCTGGAGCCACAAAACCTTTAACAGTTTTCACATCTGCAGCAGCTCCTGTCAACACGTTCATGTGTAAAACTGGTGGAGTTTCCCTTTAATGCTGTGAGACAGTCACAGTTTGGTTCTGGTTCAGACTTTGGGTTTAAATATCTGCCTCGTAAGAACCTAAACAAATCAATCTTGACTCTCTGAAGAGAAAGGTCCAGCGTGTGACCCGTCCAACCTCCGACCCGCCGGACTTCAACTGTTCTAACTCTTCATACTTCAGGAGCGCTTCGACCACCACTGGACACAAACTGCAGCATCAGACTCAGAAGTGCAGGCCGTCATGTTTCTCTGCTCCAACTGATGTTGGTCGACGATTATAGAAAATCTGATAATTAATCTCTAAGAGCCGCCACGTTTCTACAATCCGACAATCAGGAGCACAGACCAATGACAGGCCAGGGAGCTGTGTGTCATCCAATCAGACGTGAGGGGAGGGTTCATGTTGGTGTCAGTCGTGTGTTGTCCAGCTGACTCATGGTGACACGGAGGAACAAACTGTGGACGCTTGGATCTTTATTCAAACTGAATCAAACATGTTTGAAGAGTCTGTAAACGCTCTGGTTTCAGACAGGACTTCTGCATTGAGATGCTTCATTCAGAGAAATGATTCAACATTCATCTCCAAACCTGAGCTCACGAGCGTTGTGCTCAGACGCTCTGATGTGGATGTGGAGTCTGACGATGCAGCAGCGCAGCAGCCATGTTCCCATCATGACCTATTTACACCAGCAGCTCCTCGTCTCTCAGCGTCCTCTGAAGGTGGAGACGGGAAATTAATGAGAGCACCACGAAAACATCAAGCAGGAGTGGATTCATCACAACGTAAAGACCAAAATCAGATCTAATGTGAAGTACTCAGATCCTTTACTGCAGTAAAAGTACTCATAAATACTTGAGTACAAGTAAAAGTCCTGCAATGAAAACCTTACTGAAGTACATTATGTAAATGTAGTGGAGTAAAAGTACAATACTTCCCTCTGAGATCTGAGATGTAGAAGCAGAGATTTACATACAATACAAATACTCAAGTAGAGTACAAGTACCTTGAATCTGAACCTGTGTACAGTACTTCAGTTAATGTACTGTTTTATGAGGGAAGTATTTCACATGAAACATGACTAACCGAGTTTAAATGTTCCCCTGTCAGTCAGCGAGGACGTCAGTTTAGTGAGATTCATCATCGTTATTTAATGAACACCTGAGTCATCAGCAGAGACTGAGGTCATCACAACAACAACGACAGGAAGCAGTCGTCTTTTCACTCTGACGATTAAAGTCACGATGACCTTAAACTCACCGTCCTCCTCGTCTGCAGCCTCTCAGCTGCAGCTGGACACAAAACTCTGCTTCTTCTGAAAAGTAAAGAAGTGAACAGAAAATGAAACAGGACACAAAAAAGTGGATGATTTGTTCTGAACTTGTACAATAATGAAAACATGTTGTGATATTACAAAATAAAGTGACGGTTCGTTATAATGACATATGTAGCGATGTGTCCAGATATTAAAACAAACGCAGCTGAAGATGATTTATTGATCACTGAGGGGGAATAAATAGATTCAAAGTTTCCTGCTCTGTCTGATAATCATCTTTATAACAACACTGAGTTTGTTTCAGCCTCAGATTCCCAACGATCGCAGTAACACAGTGACACTCTGCCAACGAGTCAAACAAAACCCTCCGTCAGTCACATCCTGCTCAAAGAGCTCGTTAGCGTCACTGTGGCCGCGGTAACAGACCGTTCAGTCGTTCTCCTTCTTTAAGAAAAAGTGAGTTGGGAGTGCAGACGAAGTCCGGAGCTGAGTTTCCAAAATAAGAGCCAGCAGCTACGAGTCAAGAAGTCTTTGTTCTGATCCGAGGAGCTGCTCAGAGACTGAAGACAAAACTGGGCCAGAACAACCTCACAGAGAAACTTCAGCTGCATCTGATAGAAGTCCAAAACTAATGTCCAGAGGAAACACTGAGCATGAACACGAGATTCAATAAGTCCTGAAAAGAAATAAGTGTTCTTACATCAATCAAGAGAAATCCACAAGTTTCCTCAAAGTAACGCTGCGTTTCATCTGGTCTGTCGCTGTAACTTCAGCAGAGAGTCAGAGAGGAAGTCAGAGAACGAGACGAAACATAACGAGAAGTAAACTTTAAAACACCTGGTCTGAGTCCCAGAGACCGATTTTGATCAGCAGTGGTGGTTGTTACGGTGTGTTCACCACCAGAGAATGAGTTTGAATGCGGGATCATTTTTCTTTATTCGCCCCAAACAGCCACATTACTTTACTGAACATCAGGTGAAGCTCTGAGTGAAGTCAGCACTCAGCAGAGACTGGTTCTGGTTCTGGTTCTGGTGCTCTGTCTCCTTTCTGTAACGTTACGTTCATGAGGTAAAGTCCATTTCCCCTCCAGCTCCAGTCAGCAGTCGACATTATAGAACCTGGAGGTCACCTCCGGATCACTGCTGCAGTCAGGTTGATAAACAGGAGTGAAGATAAATCCACTTTTGAATCCCACAAGTTCAAAAGTAATCTCTGAGCTCTCCTCCCATCAGTAAACAGCTCCGGATCAGAATCTGATGTGACTCCAGGTGTTTATTCCTCCAGGAGGTCTGGATCTGCAAACCAATGACATTACATTAAAACCTGGAGTTGCTCAGTGATGCTCGAAGTGTGGTGCGGCCCACAGAGAGACTTCTGTCGACCGAGCCGGCTAACTTCCGGTTTAGCGCCCGGCTAACTTGAAGGCATGTCTCGGAGGTTGTGACGCTCAAAAAAATGTATCCACCGTTTTACAGACGCTTCTTTCACAATGTTAGCTTATAGGAACAAGTCTGTTTGGGCCGCAGTGCATCACGTGACCAATCACAGTTTGACCACTACAAAAACTGTCTTCAGAGTCTGGAGCTCTTCATGGAGGCTTGACTGCAAATGTCTTTACGTTTGATTTGATACAGAGCCCCCTAGTGGCAGAAATTACATACTGTGTGTCTTTAAGCAGAAATAACATTTGAAACTGACCGAAGATCAAACGCAGTTTTGTTTTTCTGAAGGACTCATTTTCCAACCATGTGCAGAAACTGAAGGAACACTGTTAAAAGTACTGAATTATCCATTTGAGTCATTTTTTAAGATAAAAACATTTAAATTCTCGGCTATCAGCTCGTTAAATGTAGATATCTTAACACTGATCGAAATGTTTCACTATTTTATGACATTTTATGACCAAACAACAATGAAGCCATGAAAATAATCTTTGTTATTTAATATTGTCAACGTGGGGCGGAGCAGAATATTCTTATAGATATGATCATGAATGTGTTTCTGCTCTGAGCGCTTCTGTTTTAAAGCTCAGTGATGATTCTGTCTTCACGTTGTTTAAATTTTTATCCCTGGACTTTTTCTCTTTGTTTGTGTGTTTGCAGAAAAAGCCAGAGAATATCTGCACAAAACAGGTCGTTTCATCGTGATCGGAGGAATCATCTCTCCGGTGCACGACTCGTACGGGAAACCTGTAAGTCATGAAGAAAATCCACTTTATTTCCAAAATGTCAGCTGGTTTATTGAAGCGGTTTGTGATGAGAGTACAGCAGCAGCAGGCTGTGTGTCTCACATGTTGAAGACATTAGAGATAACATCACATCCAGCAGCGTCCTCGTGCTGCTGCTGTTGTTTTCCTGCTGGAATTAATGAAGCTCTTGTCCTACTTTTACTGTTCCTCTACAGAAACACACTGCATGAATAATAGATGCCGAGGAGCACTGTGAGACACCAGGAAGCTTCCTGCTCGCTTCACAGTCTCACATCAGTACTTCAGCCCACAGTTTAATGGTGCAGATGACTAGCATTAATTATTAGCTCGTTAACACATCAGGTATTATCAGACCTGATCCAAACAGATGAAGGTTAGAAGGTTAATAGTTCATATACATATTAATCATTAAGTACTAGTCATATACGGTATATGTACGCAGCTACAGTACCAACCATAGATACTGGACACTTAAAGGATCCGTCTGTAACGGATCATACTAACATGATGAACAGACTGAAGCAACAACAGTGTTGATGTCAAACACGTCTCTGTTCTGTGTTACAGAGATGTCTACTGAAGTTAGCATGCTAACCAGCTAGCTGCTAACAGCACTGTGTAGCTCAGAGGTGACAGTCTGACAGCCTGTAGCTTCAGCTGGAGATGTAAAAGCAGCCAGTTCACTACTGAGTCTAATAAGTCAACAACATAAACTCACTAAATGTGAAGAAAGGAAATATTTTGACATCTATTGTCATTATAAACAGAAAAATACAACCGTCCACCGTCTGAACTCAAGTTTCTCTCTGTGACTGAACTCAGACAAGTTTAATCGCCTTGTTAACACACTTCATTCAAACTGGACACAAACTGAGTCAGAGTCACCAGAACAGTGTTGGTTTGTCTCCACAGTCACCTCTGGTTCGGTCCAAATAAATCCTCAGTTCACAGAGTAACATGAAAATATTCCAGCTCTACACGCTGATGATGTCCGACTCTCTCTCTCTGTCCTCTCCTGTCCTCGCCTGCCGTGTCTTCTCGTTACCGGAGTCATAGTCCTGGTCAGAGCCGCTGTAAATCACCTCTGTACTGTGTCCTCTGTCTTCACACTGACCTCCATTATTCTCAGAGGCTGAGTTCAGTCCCTCCCTTCAAAACACTGACCATTTTATTACATATTACATCATTAAGTTTAATGGATGTGGACCTGAGCATCCTGATGTGGCTGCGGCAGTTAAACAGCTGCTGACTAAGAACAAACATCAGTAATAGTGAAGAAGGATTCAGTTTTAATGACTTCCTGTTGCATGTTCCTAATCTTTTTTTTACTGCACCTACAGTAGGGACCAGTGCTGACACGTAGAGACCAGTGCTGACCTGTAGAGACCAGTACTGACCTGTAGAGACCAGTGCTGACCCGTAGAGACCAGTGCTGACCCGTAGAGACCAGTGCTGACCTGGAGAGACCAGTGCAGACCCACAGAGACCAGTGCTGACCTGTAGAGACCAGTGCTGACCTGTAGAGACCAGTGCTGACCTGTAGAGACCAGTGCTGACCTGTAGAGACCAGTGCTGACCTGTAGAGACTAGTGCTGACCTGTAGAGACTAGCGCTGACCTGTAGAGACCAGTGCCGGCCTGTAGAGACCAGTGCTGACCTGTAGAGACTAGTGCTGACCTGTAGAGACTAGCGCTGACCTGTAGAGACCAGTGCTGACTTGTAGAGACCAGTGCTGACTTGTAGAGACTAGCGCTGACCTGTAGAGACTAGCGCTGACCTGTAGAGACCAGTGCCGGCCTGTAGAGACCAGTGCTGGCCAGTAGAGACCAGTGCTGACCTGGAGAGACCAGTGGCTGTAGAGACCAGTGCTGACCTGGAGAGACTAGCGCTGACCAGTAGAGACCAGTGCCGACCTGTAGAGACCAGTGCCGGCCTGTAGAGACCAGTGCTGACCTGCAGAGCTGCAAACAGTTAAATCATATTTCTGTAGCATTTCAACAAAAAGGGACCAAACACAAGAGACGAGGAGGCAGCCAGGAGAAAGAACAGAGGCCGAGTGTAAAAAAACAAAGATGATGTCAACATCAAATACAAAAATACAAAGAGCAAGTTACAAAAGGCAACAGGAAACAGAAGACGCAGGCAGGAGCACAAAAAATACAAAACATAAATAAAGTACAAACCAATGAAGCACCGGAGACATGAGAGTAAAACAGGACCAGGGAACGGACTGAGCTGGAGCAACATCACAGACTTAAATACACAAGAGAGGCTAAATAGAGCCATCAACAAATACTGGAAGAAACACAAAGACAGGAAGTGGAAAGTAAAACACGACATATGAGGAGAGAACTACAAAATAAAACAGGAAACACCTGAACCAAAACGTAAACCACGACACATATCAGTGTTGTCCTCGCTGCTGCACCATGTAGAAACTCTCTCTGACCTCCAGTCTGAAGTACCTGCACTCTGTTTGTGTTCAGACAGCACTGATACTACAATACCCATGAGCCTTAGCTGCTGTTGCTCTGGAGACGCTTCATTGTTGTGTACAAAACGGACCCAGAATCTGTTTCTCAGCACTGTTTTTATCTTCCACGTGTCAGATCAGTTCAATCAGCTGCAGCTATCAATCAATCACTGATTTATGTGTGTGTGTGTGTGTGTGTGTGTGTGTGTGTGTGTGTGTGTGTGTGTGTGTGTGCGTGCGTGCAGGGCTTGGTGCCGAGCAGACATCGTCTCACCATGTGTCAGCTGGCCGTGCAGTCGTCTGATTGGATCAGGTGAGACAGCGTTCGTATCTGTGTGATGTTGACGGTAAGAGATCAATGTTTACAGCCTCATCAGATTCATTGATTATCGTGAATCTGATGTCAGCGTGACAGGAGCGACAACAGACTGCTCCACAGGTAACAGGTGGATTAGTTACAGGTGAGCGTGTAGTGACTGAGGAACACTTCAGTCATCGGTTTTTAATGATTGATTGTGTTTTATTTGTTGTGAACAGACGAGCAGCTGTTTCAGAACAGGATGTTGTGATAATAATCTAAACCCAGCTGTCTCGTCCTGTCACTTAAATGCGTGTGTTTCTCTCTGGGGTTTGGTGCAGGGTGGACCCCTGGGAGTGTTACCAGGACACCTGGCAGACGACCTGCAGCGTGCTGGAGCATCACCGCGACCTGATGAAGGTCAGAACTGGTTTATTATAATATCAAGTATTTGTATTGAATATTCCTCTGTGACCGTCTGAACTATTTCACTGGATGATTCAAACACTTTTCAACAACAGAACAACATCTAAAAGGTTGTGACACATTCAGACAGGTCGTCCAACAGGAAGTGAGCTGTGAGGTCAAAATATAAAAGTGTGAACAATAAAAAGCTGGCGACAGAAAAACTGGCAGCTGAAGGAAAATAACTGAGAACAAACCAGGATGGTGTCAGACTGGTTTCAGCTGTATTGAAGTCTATGGGAGAAACAGTAAAACCCAACAGATCTGCACCGTCTGACTTCTGATGGGACACACTTCAGTCTGTCTGTCTCCTGGAGTGTTGATGAAGATGTCTTCCCTCCTCAGAGAGTCACCGGCTGTATTCTGTCCAACGTCAACACGCCATCAACGACTCCTGTGATTGGTCAGCCACAGAACCAGACTCCTCCCATCTACCAGAACCACAACAACATGACTCACAAGCCCACAGCCAGTGAGTCACATCCCTCCAGTTGTTAATGAGTCCATCAGGTTTGACTCTGAATAAAACAGTGAAGTGTTAACGATGTGTTGTTTCTGTGCTCAGTCAAACTGTGGGGGAAGGTCAGTGAGAGTTTGGGGAAGATCTGCTGCGTCCGTCCTCACATCGAGCGCTTCACCTTCGTCGGTGAGTAGAAACATTCATAGAGGAGGGAGAGGAAGACACAGCAGACAGACAGTCCACCAGAGGTCATCCTGCCAGCAGAACCATCACACCAACATTCATTTATTTATTTATGTCCATCTTAACAACAAGCTGGCAATGTACCGTTCTTTGGGTTCAGTTATCAGTTGCTTATGTTCTGGTCAGGTTTAGGCACAAAAACCACTTGGTCATATCGCAGTGTTGAACAGTGGTCTCTGGCTCACCAGTATAGACCTTTTTGATGGCAGACATTTTGAAAAGCTTTGACCAATAACGTTAACGATGGCTCAGTTCTGTTCAGTGTCCCAGCAGGACCCGTCTGTCCGTGAGCTCAACACCACAGACTGGACAGATCCCCTCAGTATCAGCCGCCATCATTAATGTTTTATGTTCCACGTTCAAAGAAAAAGTGGCAGCGAAGGCGAACTGTTGCGTCAACACGACCCTGCAGACACATCACAGCTGGACTTTAGTAGTGAATGAATGAATTTATAATAACATCTAGAAACTGACCCCTCTGAGCCTCCGTACGTCTCCGTACGTGTATGAACTGATGATGTTTTGTCTCTCTGTCAGATGAGAATGCGAACCTGGGGACAGCGATGAGATACGAGGAGATCGGTGAGTCGTGTCTTCTCTCTCTGACCCTGAACTCACTGGTGTGTTGTGTCCTCTGGTTTCCTTCCTGTCTGGTTTGTTTGTGTGCAGTAAACATGTTGTTTACTCTGTTTGTGTGCAGTAAACATGTTGTTTACTGAGGGCGTGTCTCTTTCCTCCTGCCTGTGTGTCGTCTGTAGAGTTACGCATCTTGCTCCTGTGTGGCAGTGATCTCCTGGAGTCCTTCTGCATCCCTGGCCTGTGGAAGGACAGTGATGTAAGCACACTGTAGCCCCGCCCCCACCCTGCCTTTGACCCCGCCCCAATCTACCATGTGGCCCCGCCCCTCAGCTCTTTCCTCTGACCTGTATCGTGATAACCGACGGGTCGTGATAACCGACGGGTCGTTTCGATGTTGTTGATGAAGGAAACATCTGCAGAACGAGACCGCGACGACCCAGAGCATGCAGCGTTCTGTTCCTATGACCTGCTAACAAACAAACCAACATGCTAATATGAATGCTATGCTAGCTGTTAGCAAGAGACGATGACAGACGTCTGAATCACATTATTCATAAAACTAGTACAGTATTTAATCATTTTAAGATGTTATTGAAGACGTGAGGGAACGAGTTAACAAAGGTTTTGCTTCAGTCACATCAGAAAGTGACTCAGATAAAATACATTTCTGAATTCTGACAAACCCGATCCGATCGGGTCCAAAACGTGTCATAAAGCTGGTGTGACGCTGGAATCACCTGCAGCCTTCAGACCCTGAGCGGCGGCTGACGGCGGTCTCTCTCTCTGGTTTCAGATGGAGGTGATCGTGGGGGATTTTGGGATCGTGGTGGTTCCTCGTGACGGAGCCGACACAGAGAGGATCATGAATCACTCCTCCATCCTCCGCAAGTACAAGGTCAGAGCAGAATACCACAGTCACAGCTGCTGGCGTCCATCTGTACTCTGTCGGTAGAGAGACGTCCTCTTCATTGTCTCGTCTTTGGTTTCAGGACAACATCATCGTGGTGAACGATGAGATGACCCACCCGATGTCCATCGTCAGCTCGACCAAGAGCAGGTGAGGATTTTACTCAGACTGATGTTGTTACTGTTAAATATTTACACATAAAGTCCATAAAGCAAATTTTATTTTAACACGACAGCAGGATATTTACCTCAGGTCTGTTTCAGCACAAACTGTTGTTACAGGTTTTAACTTGTATCTGTACCAGCGGGTTGGTCTCTGTTAACCTGTCAGTGTCAGCAGCAGCAGTTTCTGAACACACTGATCAACCATTTAACTGGTAACCACAACATCACCAGACTCCATTAACAAATGTGGTGATTTTAAGAGTTGTTGAGTTAAAACAAACTTTATAACGTAGTGAAACTCTGTCTCTGACAGATTCTGAATCATTGTCTCCTTCTTGTAAATTCAGCATTAAATGAAAACAGTAAGTTGTTTGTTTCCTTGTAAAAAGTGTCAGTTTGTGGCAGCATGGCTGCACCAGCCTGTCTGCTTCTGTGTCTAAAGTGCTAAAGTCTGACCTGCCAACATTTAGCAGCTGTTTGAACACACTGTTTACACTGATTTCACCATTTACACTCAATTTATGAAAGAAGAAACATTTTATTGATCTAAACATGTCACATTTTACAGATACACTAAACAGTAACCAGTATAGGCGACTTCTTTGTCCCCAGACTCCCTTAACAAATGTGTCAGTTTAGTGAGTTGTTGAGTTGGAGACACTTTATAAACTGTGTGAAACTCTGTCTCTGACTGATTCTGACTTATTTGTTCCTTCTTGTAAATTCAGCAAATGTTCTACATGAACTTCTTTCTGTCTTTGAGTAGAAACATGGAGTCTGTTTGTCTCAGTGATGGACGGGTTAGTTTCATGTAGAGCAGGAAGATGTGAACGTCAGCTGTGAACTGGCTCTAAGAGTTCAGGACCTTAGAGATGCTCTGAAGCTAAATGCTACAGCCACACTGTGTCCTTTTATTTCATGTTTCATGTTTGCTGTGTAAATGCTGCTGTGACTGAGCCCTACAACAGAACATCAGGGTTTAACAAAAGACGTAAAGGTCACGTATCTTCATGTGAATCGATCAGGTTAGCTGAGAAATGCTTGTTGCTGTTTGGAGAAACGTGTTCGTTGCAGGACAGTGATGAAGAGTTTAACAGGTTAAATATTAAATGTATAAAACTGATTTACTGTCTCACGTCCTCCTCCTCTCCTCCTCCTCCTCCTCCTCCTCCTCCTCCTCCTCAGACTGGCCCTGCAGCACGGTGACGGTCACGTCGTGGACTACCTGAGTCAGCCGGTCATCGACTACATCCTGCAGAGTCAGCTGTACATCAACGCCTCAGGATAGAGGCGACGAGCCGGCGCATGAGATCAGGAGGAGTGTGGGGGAGGGTACCTACAACCACCATCATCGTTATAAATATAAACCCCGCCCCCTAAAAAAACGAGAACTTCCTTCTCTGTCTTCTGTGTCAAACATATACTCTTCTTTGAGCTGTCGCTTTCCAACAGGAGCATTCGTGTCCCTCCTTCTGTCTGTGTCATGTGACTTTACCATCGGGGAGGGGGCGGGGGGCATTTTGGGATGACTGGGGGGTGCTGGAGACAAGGTACGGAGGTAATCCCAAAGGGCTGCAGAGGTCACTGATGTGTTTTTGCTCTGGCGGCAGTGTTTTCTCACTCTGTTTTCTGTCTTTATTAAAGTTTGGGGGTGCATGACACTCGGCCGGCATGCTCAACTCTTCTTCTGTGTCAGGGCGCCGATCAGCTGAAACACCACCGGGTCCGTGGGCCTCGCGCAAGAACAAGACGCACGAATCGATTTCTTTTTAGCATCTAAAAAATACAGTGGTCCTTCCAGTGTCACGATGCTGGACTTTCTAACTTCAGTCAACCTTGAAAAATATCGATATTTTGGATAAACTGACTCAACATGGAGGGCACAAATTATAGATTTGTATTAAAAGCCGACAACGACGTCCGACTTTTCTTTTGTTGGACAGCAGCAGAGAACAAGAGACTGACTGTGACATTAGATTAAGATTTTTAGAAACTTAAAAATAATGTGTCAACTCAGCTGGTGGCGATGGATCGAAACTCCTTCACCGTTTCAAATATTCACAATCAATACGTATCAATACATCCATATTTTTGACATCATTAGTGTTTTCAATAAAAAAAAACTTACAAAATCATCAAACTAACATCAAATAATGAAAGAAAAATTTTACGTAAAACTGCTAATATTTTTTCGCTAAGCTCACCATCTTCGTTAGCTTAATGATCAGAGCTGCAGATTTACTGTGTCAACAAACAGTGATGTGAAACAGTGGACGCCTGATTTCATCTCAGCTGACATGACAACAGTTGCTAGCACCTGTAGCTATCTAGCTAACCAAGCTAACATTAGCTCTACGAGTTGATCGAAAAGTCTCCAGCTGGTTTTTAAAATATTATTTGTTGCTGATTTGTTTTAATTGAGAATGAGAAAAGTTTTTAAATATGCCGGTGATATCATGCTACAACAGGCTAAAGCTAACAGGAAGCCTCAGACGTCATCACATCCTCTGCAGCTGATGATCCACAGGAGACAGAAACTTGTAGAGCTCATCAGATGATAAAGTGATTCATTATTTCACTGTAGAACAAAACATGTTTGAACAAACAACAAAGATTTCTGCTTCACTGTTTGTGTTTCAGTCACTGAAGTCTTCTCTGTGTGGTTTTTAACTCTGTTTGACTCCATGAACACATGAACACACTGACACACTGACACATGAACACATGAACACACTGACACATGAACACATGAACACACTGACACACTGCTACTTTTAAAGAACGAATAAAGTCGGACCACCAGTATTTTGTGTTTGTCTGCTGATGTCCAACGTGACTTAAAACTCACTGTCAACTTCTAATATTTACTCTTTGGTGACGTTTTTGTGATTAAAACGTGATTTCAATCGAACGTCCTCATGAAGACGTCTTTTAAAGACAGAAAAAGTCAAACGTCAGAGCGTCGACTGCTCAGATGTTCTTGCACGAGGCCCCGCTGTCGACGACCGAAGGAGATCAATAACTCGTTGATCGTCTGGGCCGATCGACAGGTCCGGCTCAGCTCCCGGCTCAGCCTGAGGTCCTTCTGTAGCTACACCTGTACATAGAGACTCATCGGTCGTAGTTCAGGTCAACAGTTTAACCTCTCACCTGCAGGTAACCATAGCAACAGTGCTGCTGCCTCAGGCTCTGTGAGGTAACAGCGCCGACAGGACGGACGTCTGTCTGACAGCAGAACTCGGTCATGACTATAACTGAGTTGGACTTTAGTGCCAAAATCAAAGATAATACATGGTTCAATAAACGAGTCAATGTTATTAAATGACATTAAAACTAAATCAACTTTAACTAAATTATAAAATGTGACATGAATTATTTTGATTTGTTTCTGTATTTATTTACTTTCCCATTTTTTCAGTTTGATTTATTTATTTATTTTTACTTTTTACAATTTTTAAATGTTTTTTTATGAACAAACAAACAAAAGAATACAAAGTGGGCGGAGCTTCAAAAAATACTTCAGTAGTTTCTGTTTTTGATCAATTTTCAGTTTTAAACTTGTATTAAAGTATTTATGTTTATTTAATGAGATCTAAAGGAAACAACACAAATAAATATGTAAATAAACCAATTAAAAAATAATACATTGAGAAATAAAGTGGGAAAGTAAATAAATAAATAATTAATAATCTAAATTCATGTCACATTTTGTAAATTGACTTTTTGGGTTCAATTAATGGAAACTTAATTACTTATTGATCCATTTATTGATTGATTTTTGATTTTTGCAATTTGTATCCTACAAATGTCAGAAGAGTCCTGCAATCATTGATGATGATGTGATGATGATGATGATGGTGATGATGGTGATGATGGTGATGATGATGATGATGGTGATGATGATGTGATGATGATGATGATGATGATGATGGTGATGATGATGATGATGGTGATGATGATGTGATGATGATGATGATGATGATGATGATGATGATGATGGTGATGATGATGATGATGATGATGATGATGATGATGGTGATGATGATGATGATGGTGATGATGATGTGATGATGATGATGATGATGATGATGATGATGATGATGGTGATGATGATGATGATGATGATGATGATGATGATGATGATGGTGATGATGATGATGGTGATGATGATGATGATGGTGAGGATGATGATGATGATGATGGTGATGATGATGATGAAGATGATGATGAAGATGATGAAGATGACGGTGATGATGATGGTGATGATGAAGATGACGGTGATGTGTGCAGTGTCGGGGTGTTTTTTCTTCTTCATGTGCTCCTGTTAGCTCCTCGTAGACTGCATGCGTAGACAGTTTGGTTCTGGCATGAATGTTTCTCACTCGGTAGATTTGATCTGTTGTTGTTTACAAACAGTAAATATATAAATAAATATAAATATGAATATAACATGCAGCGGGGGGGTCGTCATCACCCACGTCCGTCCATTTTCTATTCACTCTGTAAATGTACAGATCTGTAACGCCTCATCAATGTGAAGCGTGTGTGAGCGTGTGTGTGTGAGTGTGTGTGAGTGTGTGTGTGTGAGAGTGAGTGAGTGAGTGTGCGTGTGTGTGTGTGTGTGTGTGTGTGAGTGTGCGTGTGTGTGTGTGAGTGTGTGTGTGTGTGTGTGTGTGTGAGGTCTCATTCTGTTGACCATGTAGCTGTAAATGAACCTGTGTTCTGTATTGATCGGCCGTTTGTTGCTCTGACTTCTTTTGATTGTAAAACGTGATGCACTCTTAAAAATGATGTGTCGTCTTTTTTTATGTGTGTGTGTGTGTGTGTGTGTGTGTGGTTCTCAGCACAACTGTGTGTTTACAGAAATTTAATTTGATGTATTTAAAGGGACAGTTCACCCGATAATCCCAAAAGATCCCAAACTGATTTGTAAAGACGATGTTTAAACTCTCGACGCGATCGGACGGATTAATGTTATTTTGTAGTTCCCATGTTCTGCAGGCCGTACACCATCTCATGTGTAGTTTCTGTATTTACTTACTTATTCTATCTGTACAATAATTATAATCATTTATATAATTCCTAATTTGTTTTGGATGATTTTTGGCAGGATTCAGCTTCCATATCCTCCCCGAGCGCTTCATATAGAAACATCAAAAACATAAATATTATCAAAGTGAGGAATAATGAGACTTCAACATGATGTCAATTATAAAAAGTGCAGCAGGTTTTATTTAAGAGAAGTTACAAAACATAAATATTTCAGCAACAGAACAAATGAAAACACTGAATTTAAAGAGTAAAAACTGATTTACTGTACAGATATAAATATAATAAGTCTACAGTCACACACACGTCACGTCGTTATCAGAGATACAAACACAAAAAACTAGTTTCATGCACACAGTGGTCACCAGGTCAACGTTAGATTTCTAAATGAGTTTGTTTTAATGCTTAACAACCTGCAGGGGGCGTCAGAGAGGAGGAAGAAGAAGAAGGTTATCAGTTGTTATGTGCAACAATACAAAAAATATAATGTTAAAAATGTCATGTCCAGGTCCGACAGTTCTGAGTTATTTACTGTAAAATACACAAAAACAGCGAGCCGTGACGCTGCGATCAGGTCGGGGTGATTAAACCTTCAACCATCACTGACAGGAGACGTCCATGTTTGTTTTTAGAGAATGACGTGAGCAGCGTCACATGACGGCAGGTTATTGAAGTGAGTCGTTGGTGAAGTGACCGACAAAGTGAAGAGATCTTCTACGACACTGTTGCTTTATCGTCTGAGCGCTCTGAGACGTGCAGATACATCAAATATACAAGGCAGACATGTTAATCTGGAAGTACACAACTTTCTGTGGAGTCCCTCTGAGTCTCACAGCCTTTTTTAAATTACTTGATGAAACAAACTCATTTTTGCGTTAAAAACTACATGACAGTTCGTACAGCGGGTCTCAGGACTCTGTGGAACCAGAACCTGGCAGCAGGGACCGTGTCGTGTCTCCTGGCGGAGCTTAGGCCTCCTCAATGAACGGGCTGTTGTAGCAGCCGGGGGGAATGGACTTCAGGATTTCGTCCAGGTTGGCGATGTCTGCCAGGATGGTGTCGATGTCCACGTTGATGCCGGTCAGCTGGCGTCGCTGGGCCGCCTCCTTCTGCTCCATGTCCTGGAGACGAGGCCTCAGATTCCCCTCCACGTCTCTCTGAGCGCCGGCCAGAGAGTCCTCCAGCTGCTTCAGACGGTCCTCGTCCACCACGCCAGTCTCATCTGAGGAGAAGAAGAAGAAGAAGAAGAAGAAGAAGAAGAAGAAGAAGAAGAATTAGAAGAAGAAGAAGAAGAAGAAGAAGGAGAAGAAGAAGAAGAGGGTCAGAAAGAAGCTTTAATCTGTCCTGTAACTGTGACTTTAACCGGTATGAGGAGACCTTTGGCCACTTGGGGGCAGCAGAACATTGTTAACATTAGTTTGGAGCCAAAATGTGTGAAAGTAAATAAATAAATAAATAAATGGTACCAACAAACATTTATAAAATCTTACACAAATTGATATTTTCTTTTTTAAATTGCTTCTGTATTTATTTAGCTTTTATCACATTTGTATTCCTGTTTTAATTTGTTCATTTTATTTACTGAGTTATATATTTTTAAATGTTTTCGCTTATGTATTTATTTATGTTACTTCCCCTTTGCATTTTGGAAAATAACTAATACATTAATAAGTTTAAAAATTAATAAATTGACCAATAAAAAACAAATCGGTTGGTGAATAAACAGAGGAAATCATGAAAAGGGAAAATAATACATAAATAAATATGTTTAAAAAATAATCAATGAATAAATTACATAAATAATAATTTGGGGAAATATTACAAAGGTAAATAAAAGCAGAAGCGAATTAAAACAGAAATATACATGTATGTCACATTTTATAAATTAATTGTTGCCGACTTTATTTTAAATATTATTTTAAGATAAAGTTTTATTCTGGCAGCTTCAGTCCTCCATATAAAAAATATATAACAGCCAAAAACAATAATCTGAAAGCTAAATGCTAAATGCTAACGTGGCCGAGAGGAAATATGATTTATTGTTTAGATAAAAACTTGTTTGTGTGTTTTACTTTAAAAACATCATGTTTGACTCATTTTATGACACAAGGACCATCGAACCACCTTCACAGATCGGATCAGTAGAAGACAGAGCGGCTCGGTTCTGTTCAGTAAGTAAAGTTGGACTCACTCATGTTGGCCAGCAGGGCGGCGATGTCTCGCAGTGTGTTTCCCACAGCAGCTCGGGTCTGTTGGGCGTTGTTGAGCGCTGCAGCCGCTCCGACCGCCGCCTGCCGAGGAAACGTGGACATCACTCAGTGTTTCTACAGCCGGCTGTGACTCTCACAGACGGGACCAAGTATTCAGATACTCTGCTTCAGTAAAAGTACTAAAACCACACAGTAAATACTGTTCCAAGTACATTTATACATTTAATACGTGTGTGGAAGTCAAACCAGCAAAATGTACTAAAGTATTCAAAGTAAAAGTACTTGTGTAAACTGTTGGGTAGTTTGATTCATAAAGACTCTTCTCATGTTTTGTTTGTAAAAATCTTCATCTGTAAAGTAACTAGTAACTAAAAATACAGATAAATGTAGTGGAGTAAGTACAATAATCCCCTCTGGGATGTAGTTGCGTAAAAGTAGAGAATAGCATGAAATGGTAATACCAAAAGTAAAGTACAAGGGACTGAAAACTGTTCTGAAGTACAGTACTTGATGGAATGTAACTAAGTACATTTACTCAAGTACTGTGCTGAAGTACGCTTTCAGGGTACTTGTACTTCACTTGAGTATTTCCATTTTCTGCTTCTTTATACCTCCACTCCACCACATTTATCTATTTACTTTAGTTACTAGTTACTTTACAGATTACATTTTTAAATGAATGTATTTTCTCAGTTTATACAAACATGTAACTATATGATCAGTTACTTTACTGATACTTTGATACTTAACTACATTTAACATCAGATACTTTAATACTTTTACTCGTGCATATGTGACTTTCACTTTTACCAAAGTAGTATTTTAACACCAGATCTTTACTTCTACTCCAGTATGACTTGTGGGTACTTTTTACTACACTGAGTACTTAGTTACATTTCATCCCTGGGCCCTCACCTGTTCAGCGTCAGCCTCCAGCGTCCTGGCAGCGTCCAGCTCAGACTTCAGGTCTTCAGCTGCAGCGACGGCCTTCGTCTTCAGATCCTTTGAGTCTCGGTTCAGTTTGCTGGCTTCGTTCAGAAGAGAAACCGGAGACGGAAGAGATCCAACTGCCCCCTGAAGGACGAACACGACACAGTCAGTCATCAACACTTTGTTTCACAGCAGCCGGCAGACGGACGGGTCTTTGTGAGAATATCAACTGCCCTCAAACTGTGAACAACCACCAGGTGGAGCCAGAACCACACACCTGCAGCTCCACCGCAGCCTCCTGCAGGTGGCGACACTCATACAATGATTCAGAAAAAGGTTTTTTAAACGTCGTTGGACACAGAAGAAGAAACTGGAATCCATCTTCTCATCTAACTCTGGTTGCTTTATTAGAGCGGTGATGATTGGTGGTTACCTCCAGACCGTTGAGCTGGTTCTCCAGCATGTTGATGCTTTCCAGTGCCTTGTTGTAATCGTTGGACACGTCTCCCAGGACGAACTGCGTCTCATCGTTGTTGCTGACGGCCTGCTGGATGGTGGCATTGATGCCGGGAAGACGTTTGATGGCGGCGTCAGCCAGAGCTTTGCCGTCGGCGATCTGCTGATCAAACCCTGTGGAGGAAGACGAGGAGTCAGTCTGGAGCTTTTAGAGGTTTCAGAGAAAACAAAGAGTCTCTTCAGTCGGTCTGTTTACCTTTCAGGGTGTTCAGGGCGTCGTCCAGCTCCTCGGTGTTGCTGTTGATGCGGTTCAGAGCAGCTTCAGCGTCGGCCTTGGCGACGTCCACTCTGTCCACCAGCTTGTTGGCGTCCTGCAGAGGAAACACATGAACACCAACATACTGAGACACAACTCAACAACAAAAATGTGACGAATAAAGCTCTGCAGACAGGAAAGTGTTTGTACTTCAGCAGTCTGTACGACACAAATGTGATGATTCATTTTACCTGATTCTTGTTTTTTTAGTTTATGATTGTTTCATTTTGATGATTTTCTGTTTTTCTGTTTATTGTTCCAGTTGATGTTGGACAGTTTGTGTCCCATCAGTTCACTTCTCATGAAACCTTGTTGACATAGTGACTTAGCAAACAGCTAACATGCTAGCTAACAGGTAATATATGAGGGCATTCTGCCAAAACAGGATATCAAGCTAACTGGATTACTACTAGTTAGCTAACAGGCCTGGACTAGATTTCCATAATCCTTCAGTACCTGCTGAGCGATCTTGCCCTTGGCCAGCAGGTCCTCGGTGGCGGCCTTGTCTCGCTGCACGCCGTCCCGCAGCGCCCTGAAGCCTGAGATGTTCTCGTCCACTGCATCTCTCAGACCGCCCAACTTGGAAACCATGGTGTCTGCTGCCTCCTGAGCATGATGGGAGAACACAGAAGGTAAGAGACTGAACAGAACTTACAGAACTTTCTCATGAATTTCTTCAGTCAGGACTCTTTGTTTTAAAGGTGAACTTTACATTTTATCCTCCAGTTACCTTCAGGGACGGTGGGATTCCTCGCTCCATGTTGGCGATGTCTTTCAGCATGCCGTCTGCCATTTTGCTCTCGTCTCTGGCCTCGCTGCTGAGCCGGGATGCCTGGTCCTCCAAACTCTTCACCCGGGTTGAAGTCTGATCATACCTGAACACACACAGACATCATCAGTTTAGAGTGTCGCTACAGATTATTGAACTATACGACCAGATCATTTATTGTTCTTCCATCAGGAAACACAGGTCCTAATCATCTCAGCATTCAGACTGACAGAAGGGACTCACATGGTTTTCAGGTCTCCGATCAGCTCTTTGACTTTGTTCTCTTTGTTCATGAGGTTTCGAACCAGAGCCAGACTCTTCTGCGAGTCACTCAGAGCGTCGGTTGCAGTTCGCTCCACATCGTCAGCCGTCGTCTGGTGTCTGCAGGACGGAGAGACGGGAAATAGTGAAGACAGAAACGTATAACACGATGTAACGGACCTGTTGTCAGTTCATCAATAAAGTGAAGCACATGAAGAGAACATGTTGGACTTACTTATCAGCCAGACTCATAGCTGTGTCCACCAAAGGGGAGAGGAAGTTTGAGCCCACAGGAGCGTCTCTGAGAGGAACCTCCTGACAGGAAGGGAGAGAAAAGCAGGATTTAGAGAAAAGTATAGTCAGTGGACACACATCAGACCTCCGGCAGTCTGATTCAGTGTTAGTACGACTGCATCACATCGCCTTACAGCTGCTCTGAGGTCGGCCTTGGCCTCGTCCAGTTTGCGTTTCATCTCCTCCATGAGAGTCTGAACCTCCTCCACCTTCGTCTTGTACGTCTGCTGTTGTTGTTTGATGTCGTCCGCTGCGTTGGCCATGTTTTGGATCTCCTGCCCCTCGGCCAGCTGACTCCTGCTGATAGATGACAGACGACCCTGCAGGCTCTTCTCCGATCCTATTGGACACAGGAGGTGTGAAGTCATTTTCTGGTAATGTTGTCATCATACGTGTCGTTAAAGATCAGGAAGTGTTGTCTTACCTGCGAGCCGGTTGGTGTCGTCCTGCAGTTTGTCCACCAGCTTCTTGGTGGCACTCAGAGCAGCCTCAATCTCAGCAGTGTTGGTGGGCTTCAAGTCTCCATCCATGTTTGAGAACAGAGTCTCCAGCTCCTTCAGTTTGGCAGCGTAAGCCTCCATCTGAAACAAACAAGTTCAACAAATTCATTTACAACTGTTGTCTGGTTTCAACATGATCCCTAATGTCACATATTAACATGGTGAGTTCATGTTATTAATGTCATTAATGTGATGGGCTCAGTTTTCACAGCTCTACCTTTGACTTGATGGGGCTGAAACAGGCGGGACAGTTGGACCGTTGGCACCTGAGACCCTCGAAGCCCGGTCTGCACCGACAGCGACCCAAATCATCACACTGTTGGGACTCAGATCCCTGAACGTCACAGGCACATGCTGGTCCACAAAACAAGACGGGAAACAACTGTTAATAACCTTGAAGTCTTTCGACCTTTACATCTTAAATTAAGAGCGTGTGATGTGACAAAATCACTGATTATGTAGGAAATCAGTTGATCAGTTTAATTTTTTCGTCTGTTTGACGTCGTTCTTACGTTTGCAGGCGTCGGTGGCTCGGCTGTGGTAGAAACCTCTCACACAGTCCTCACAGTTCCAACCCTTCGTGTTGTTCAGACACTTCAGACATTCGCCGCTGCGGCGATCGCAGCTTCCCGCCACTCTGACATCAATGTGGCCGTTACATTCGCAGGGCTGACAGGACTGCGGCAAAGTGTCCCCCCGTTGAGGTTCACCGTAGAAACCCTCCTTACAGACGTCACAGCGAGGACCTGAAGGAGGATACAAACACTTTATTATCATACTGTTGAGACTTTAATATCAGTCATTTGATATATCAGATATTTGGTCTGAGTCAGCTAGAGCAGTTTGATCAATTGATTTCTAATATTATCAATCAAACCGGTTTCTAATCTCATGTAACGTAATAATCCTGACACCTACCGGTGGTCCCGGTTGGACAGCCGTCACAACGTGGCACCAGCGATCCAGCGGCCAGCGAGCAGGACACTCCCTCCGGACAGGGACACTTCACGCAGGTACGAGGCTGCCCGGGGTCACGGTACGACCCGTCAGGGCAGCTCAGCTCTCCGGGGGTCTCGTCAGCAGAGTAACAGTCTCCGGTCTGCGGGTCACAGCTGCCTCCTCTGCAGCTGCAGGGCTCACAGGGGCTGAAGGCTCCGTCCGCAGGAATCCTGCGTTTGAAACCGGCTGAGCATCGCTCGCAGAACTCGCCCTCATATCCCGGCGGGCAGCTGCAGGTCTGAACCCAACGGGCAGGGACACCGTCGCCACGGCGAGCCGACGCCAGCTGCACATTGTCAAGGTAACCACGTCCTGAACAGACAACAATCAATAAAGATCAGCCTCCAAATATTCAGAAACAGACAGGAGCTGATGATGGAGCTCATTTTAAAAAATAAAAACAAGAATGTAATTTTATGGAGCTGCGTGTGACTGCTGAAGCTCACCATTTTCACCAAATGTTGCTCGGATCTTGATGGCGGTGAGGTTCTGTAGAAGCTTCTGGAACTGGAAGGAAGAGATCTGAGGCCTCCACCTGCTGCCAGGCTGCTCATCCAGTCTGTTCAGAAGAGACAGAAGATATGATTTCACTCTGAACCGCTGGTATCGGATCAGTCCTGCAGTCCTGCCACAAACACCAGGTCACATGACTTTGTTCTTTCATGAAACAAGTTTCTTCAGCTTCACTCTTTCAGTAAATCTAACATTTCTACTTGTTCTGGATACTGAACCAGGTTCCCTCAACTGTGACGGACAAGAATGTTCTGACCTGAATTATTGTCTGACCTGAAACTGTATTTGATCTTCTGTCCACAGGGGACGATGGACCGCAGGTCACCCAGCGAGGCTGAGACTCGTAGACCGGCACCTTCCAGGATCACATCATTGGTGGACGGGTGTCGGACGCCGCGGTCCAGACGCAGTGAGAAGGAAAAGTTCTGACCATAACTCAGCAACTGGTTCCCCAGGTAAGGAGCTGTAGAAGAGGAGAGACACGCCTGGTCAGGACAGGACAGGACATGACAGGACAGGAAAGGAAGAAATTAGCAGATAATAGGAGGAGGAGGAGTAGGCGGGGTTTGTTCTCACCTGGGGCGTACAGGTAAAGTGGCAGGCTGTTCTTGGAGATCACCTCCAGGTCCCGGTATTTTGGTGACCAGCGGAAGTGAACGTCATCAGGCGTAACGCCCTGCACTGTCGCCGCCCTCCAACCCTCCGGACCTGAAAATACAACACAGTCTGTCACCTCACACGTTATCACAGTGTTATCTGGACTTTTATTTTGTAAACTCAACCCAGAATCCACTGTTCACTGCTGAAATTGTTAGGGCTCTTTTATTCTGAAGGAGAGAGGTGAAAGGTTACCCTCGGTGAAGGTGGAGGTGATGCTGTGGACCGAGTAACCGGACCGTGCAGAACAACTGCTGCTGTGTCCGTAACAGAAACATGGTGAGGTCAAACTCCCAGAATCCTCTCTGGGCTGACGTCTGAAAAACACAACAATCAACAGGAAGTTAGACCCACAACTTTTAAAAAACATTTCCTGAAGACGATTTATTTGTGTCCCTTTGCTGAAGACATTTTTGTGAGAGTGACTCTGAAAGGAGCTGAAGTGTCAGCTAAAGCTAAAGTGCTGAGCGGAGTTGAAGTGTTGCTTCATTAAAGAGCCGCTGGTGTAAATGTGAGATTATTTTAAGGAGTCTGTGTTTCGTCACCTTTGCGGGCAGCCGTTCGGTCCGATCTTGGATCCGTCCAGGCAGCGGTTGCATTTGTCTCCTGCGACTCCTTCTCTACAGCTGCAGCGCCCCCTGCTGTCACATGTGGCACTGACAGAGCCTGGAGGGAAAGAAACAAGTTGAGAAGTCCGACCTTCATCATAACACTGAACAGTTTCCCTTTTCAAACCAGTGGGTGTGTCTTGACGACAGGTGTATGTTGTGGTTCCTCACCTGTGGGGTTGCAGCGACAGCTTGTGCAGCTCACTCCCGCCCCCTCCAGGTAGAAGCCGTCCTTGCAGCGCTCGCAGTGTCGGCCCTCAGTGTTTCCCTGGCAGTCGACGCAGTGCAGGCCCTGAGCGTCCCGCAGGCAGTATCGAGATCTCCCGTTGCAGTCGCAACGTGTGACAGCTGCAGGAGGAGAAGTCAGTTTATTTTTAATCACATTTATTCATCGTTGTTGTTGTAGAAACTGTCTTCTGTCTCTTCTGGTTGTCGACGTTTTGGGGTATTTTAGATTTTTAGATGTTGTTTTGGATTGTTTTAAGTTTTTTAATGGCAGCTGTTCGGTCGTTTTGTCTTATGTTGTTTGTAACTTGTTGTCGCCGCCTTTTATTTATTCAGATAATTAAGAGCTCATCTTTTGAATGTCCTGCTCTGTTGTAGATCCATGTGGCCTTTGTGTGAATCACTTTTCTGTATAAACTCTGCTGTAAGGTAAATACTATGATTAACAAAATATAGATATCCAACTTAACACATAAACTAAAGGATATAAACTGCTGCGTACAGAGTCACAATATAATATAAACAACATTCAGGTGATTGATTCTGAGAGTCGAAGCAGTTCAGGAGCTGAAAATGAAAACCTGAGCAGGAATAACTGAAGTAAATACACAAATCTGATCAAACAGTCAGTAAAAACCAGAGTTTTTGGGTTCCTGAAAAGCCCTCTGAGGTTTAACCAGCATTACAGATGTTTACAGAGGCTGAGGCGTCTCGTATGATCTGTGGTTTGTTCACAGATCTCAGAGAGAGCTGCAGACAAATCATCATCCACAGAGTCCCACCCACACCAGCCAACGCCTCGTCTGCCTGCAGAGATCTGAGAAGACTTCATCCATAAAAGCTTCATTTAAATTCACCATCAACAGGCTGCTACTTGTTGCTGCTGTAGCAAAGAGCCGTGCAGCCTGTAGAGGTAAAGTTACGTAATGACAGGGAGGGAAACTGAATCAGGGGCCTGAACCAACCTGCAGGACGAGCTGACGGAGCAAATATATGTCTTAAATACATATTATTTGGCTTCAGTTTAAATGACTGAGAGAAATTAATCTCCTGACACGTGATTTGGTTTGAGAAGCTTTGTGAGTGATTGACGACATGCAGGATGAGTTGGTAAACTGCTGTGGCTCATTAGCTAACTGTTAGCGGCTCTTACCTTGATTTGAAAAATCTTTAAAAAGAGCTGCTGTTATAAACCCAAGACGTGCTGTCCAGTTAGCTTGGTAGCTAACTGGACAGCACGTTTATTCAGAGATATATTTGTAGAAAAGGTTTTTCTCTGTCTTTCTTTTTGTTGAAGCAATTAAAAATAGAGCTAACGTTATCAAACCAACACAGCTCGGCTACTTTTATTGTTAACAAGAAACAGAAAGTTGCTACTTCCCCTAGTTAGCTGACCAGCTACAAGTTAACTAGCTATCAGTTTCCAGGTCTGGGATGTGTTTAGCCTAGCTTAGCACAAAGACTGGAAGCTCAATCAAAAGAGAAAAAAGCCACAAAATCTGTCTGGCGTTGGTGTTTTAATCAGATTTAGGACTTTTCAACATGTCAAAGTTAAATCACCTTCACAGGCTCGTTGGTCACCTCATCAGTGTTTGACTCTGCAGGTCTAATGTGAGCGTTCACAGGTGAGGTGACTTTAAGGTGCGTCTGTTTGTTCGTCTGTCTGACCGTCGGGACGCGGTTCACCTCAGATCAGCCTCTGATTCAGGCTTCATGTAGCGACAGCAGACTTAGCGCTCGGTCACTGCGGTTCACAGTACAGCAGGGAGTGACTCACTGTGATAACACTTCATGTTCAGAGATGAGCTCAGCTCTTACAGCTTTTATGAGACAGTTTCCAACTTGTGTGTCTGGAAGGATTCCTCCCTCAACATACAGCACAGAGACAGGAAACACAACACAACACAACACAACACGACATGAGATGTTATCACCCGAGGAAACCAGAAACACACGACAAATAATCACAACCACAACCTGTTGTTACGTCACAGTCATGGAAAGTATCATGTAAAGGTTGATCCCCAGAATTCAGCAGGTCCAAATCTGTGTCCAAATGTACGTCTGAACTTAAACCCACTGTTGTGTTTGTGCTCCAGGTGACCCTGATCCCTCTTTAACAGCTCAGAAATATACTTATAACTCATTTATCACCTTTACACTTTATGATTTTCTCCTGATATCATGAGAATTAACTTTTTCCCTCAGAAAATAAGAAATGATTCCTGCTCCCACGTCTGTAAAACCTGATGATACAACAAATTATCTTAATAACTTCATCAGTGATTTGTGTGTTTTTATGCCAAAAATCATTATTCATTATTTAAAGTGATAACGTTGTGATTTGGTCATTTCTGTCTTATATAAGACGTTTTATAAAACAATGATCTTGGTAAATCAGATGATTTTGATTGAAGCGTACAGTGATGAAGTTAAGGTCCACTTCTCGCTTTGTCCAGAACTTTCTTCCACGTGAAAAAGTACCCAACAGTCATACTCGAGTATTAGTAAAGATCTGGTGTTTTTTATTTCAGTCACTGATAAAATGAATTAATTGATTTAACTCTGTTTCTCTCTGACGCAGCATGTAATCTACAAAGTAACTAGTAACTAAAGTTAACAGATACATGTGGTGGAGTATGTGTGTGTATGAGTGGAAGTATAAAGTAGCAGAAACTGTAAATAAAGTAAAGTACTCGAGTTCATGTACTCAGTTACATTCATCAGTGGATGCTGCTGCTGAGAGTTCTGTGATTATTCTGATGAGTTTCTGTTCATTTAACGTGTTTCATGTATTTTAGAAGAACGTGACAGTAAAACAGACGTCTGATGTAAAATCACATGAAAAATCTGTGACTGTGAATAAAACAGGTTTTATTCATTTAACAATTAAAATGTGAAAATGTTCAAGTTCAGAACTGTCAGTGTTTATTAGTTTGGATTAAATTAGTGATGATTAACAGCGAACTGTTTTTATACTCTGACAGTCACATGTGAACAGAGCTGATCTTATCTCCAGGTTTCAGTAATGGTCCTGTTTTATTTTCTACGTTTCGTCGTTTCCTGACTTTAGTCGTATCGCTGGAGCCTCTGACGCTGACAGTTACCTGAGCACAGCGCAGTGAGACAGGTGAGCCAGCTGAGCCGTCACTCGTCATCAGTATATCATTATAACCATGACAGGTAATAACTTCCCTCCCTCAGGGGGGAGGCAGCTCCCCTCTCACTGCTCAGGTCCAGGCCTCACCCAGGGGCCAGGGGAGGGCGGCGGCCTCACCCGGGGGCCAGGGGAGGGCGGCGGCCTCACCCGGGGGCCAGGGGAGGTTGGCGGCCTCACCCGGGGGCCAGGGGAGGGCGGCGGCCTCACCCGGGGGCCAGGGGAGGGCGGCCGCCTCACCCGGGGGCCAGGGGAGGGCGGCGGCCTCACCCGGGGGCCAGGGGAGGGCGGCCGCCTCACCCGGGGGCCAGGGGAGGGCGGCGGCCTCCCTATTTCTGTTCAGTCAGAATAAAACTGCTGAAAATGTAAAACTGATTCGATTGTGAGCTCTTCAAACTGTGAGACAGTCGAGGTAAACGGACTCAGAGTCGGCAGAAAAATTCAATTATTAATTATTGTTTCATGTGTTTTTTTTTCTGTTGGAAGCTGAACGTTTCTTTAGAGAGTTATAATTCAGAGTATCTCAGGCGTTCACTCAAAGTGTTTTACATACATGATAATAACCACCGTCATGAGGATCTGAACATTACATCACAGTTCATATCGTTTAGACTTCACATGAACGTTTCATTTTAACGTCAGTAGAAATCCTCCTGAAGACTCTGACCCTCAGTAACAGGAGCTGATGTGAGAATAAATCAGTGAATTCACTTTAATGTTCAACTTCTCTTCTTTAAAAAGTACATTTACTCAGGAAATACTCTTAATTAAGTGCAACTTTGAGTATTTCCATCTGTTACTTTATTCTTCCACTTAACTACATTTATCTGATACCTTTAGTTACTAGTTACTTTACAGATTACATTTTTAAATGAATGTATTTTCTCATCAGTCAGATAAAAACAGTGATGGTGACGATCAGCTGACTCAGTTTGTACAAACATGTAACTATAGATCAGTTACTTTACTGATACTGCGATACTTAAGTACATTTAACATCAGATACTTTAAGACTTTTACTCGAGTACTCTTCATACAGGCGACCTTCCTGATATCTAACTCCAGACCTGTACTTCTGTGAGTGCTGCTGCTCCGTGTGTCTGACGGCACATGTTCTTTGTATAATCAGTGTTGGGCTGATGGATTTAGCTTCTTACTGAGTCACAGACAGTTGAAACAGTCACAGCTCTGAAATGTTGTCGTGTGTAAACTACAAGCTGCTTTCTGGAGGCAGCAGCTGAAACTAAGCTCAGCTGTCAGTGTGAAGATGCTGAGTGAGCAGGTACTTACAGTAATATGTGTAGGTGGCCTGGGCGGCACAGACGGCAGTGAGGAGCCCGCAGAGTGAAATCCAGCTGCTGCTCTTCATGTTGTGTGAATCCTCAAAGAAATAATCAGGTCTGTGTCCGATGTCCTCTGAGCGGCACCAAGAACTCGTCCGGCTCCTCAAACCGTCTCCTTTTAACTCCTCTCCTGCTGCAGGTCCCAACACGCCGCACACACTCACATGTGATTCACACTGTACACACACACACACACACACAACGTCAGAGGATATGACTGACTGACTGTGTGTGTGTGTGTGTGTGTGTGTGTGTGGGCGTTCACTGGGATCTTCCACCATATTTACATTTTCACGACACAAAGACGTTTCACAGGACTGAGATGAGAGGGTGAACGTGAAGAGGACACACTCTGTTCCTCAAGTGGAAAATATTCCAGTTCAGACTCTAAATGAAACTGAGTGCTGCTGAACACGGGTCGGACTGAACCGGCTGGACTGGACCAATAAAACCCCATTAAACATTGCCAGGTCCTGAAGGGCCCGTCTGTGTCCAGCTGCTGTGATAAAGCTTTAGAGCCGCTGTGGTTAATGTTTATGTCTGTGTGTTGTGTCCTCGCCGCACTGCATGAAACACTTTATAGTTCCCTGTGTTGTTGTCACGTCTCATGTAGTGGTTGTACTTTACACCTGAAACAGAGAATAGAATAGATTAATTTATTGATCCCAAGCTGGGAAATGAAGGAAGTTGGTGCAGCTGTTTAAGTCTTAACTGGCTCGTTGCCTGTAACTGCATCACGACAGGAGCTCTGCGGGCCGGGGGGCCTGCGGGCCTGCGGGCCTGCGGGCCTGCGGGCCTGTGGGCCTGTGGACCGGGCCGGGCCAGCGGCACCACAACACCTCAGAACAAACGAGGTCTTTGTCCAACTTTTGACTTGAAGTGATGATTTGTTCAATCAGCTCGTTAAAACAGGTTTCTGAAAGAAACACTATCAGCAGGAAACACTTCTCCGTCATACTTTGAGGAAAGCTGAGTACTTTTACTCGAGTACTGTTCACACAGCTGACTTTCAGTTACCAGAGTAATATTTTAACTGCAGATCTTTACTTCTACTCGAGCACGACTAGCTGTGATGAAATAAATAAATAATAATCTGAAATAAAAAACACACAATCCTCTGAATGTACCTGTAATCTGATTACATCTTCTGTTCTGTAACTTTTCTGGAACACCGTTACCTTTTTTATGTATCCTAATTACATAATCCTGTTACATGTATCCCATTACTCTGAGGACTGGAGATCAATATGTTTCTGTTTTATTAAATCTGCAAAGTTACTAAAGTTATTGAATACATGTAGAGTGCAAGTACCACAGAACTATACTTAGGTACACAGTAACTTAGTAAATGTATTTAGTTACTTTCCATCACATGTATTCTTACCAGGGGTGGAAGTAACTAATTACAGATATTTGATTGTAATTAAGTCATTTTTTGAGTATTCCTTAAAACCTGTAATTGTACTTAAGTATACATTACACCATGTAATCTACTTAGTTACTTTTGAAATCATAATTGAGTACTGAGTACAATTTGAATTCATATATTAATATCGAGTCCGTCTGATCACAAACAGGCCGACAGTTTAAAAGTAACTAAGACTCTGAGAGCTCTGATTTTAATAACAGTAGTTTACTTGTAACTGAGTAATATTTCAGTAACGTAACTGAACTCGTCTTCAGTTCTGATTCTGACACTTTGGGTCTGATTCACCAGAGTCCAGAAACGTTTCTGTCATTTCTTAATACCAACAAAACTCCACCTGAGCCGCGAGCTACTCGTCTCCAGACGTCCCGTCGGTGTGTGTGTGTGTGTGTGTGTGTGTGTGTGTGTGTGCGTGCGTGTGTGTGTCCAACACTAATCAGCGCCCGCGGCTCTGATTTCTCGTTGTGCGTCTTCCTGCTGAGGATTGTTTCCATTTGTAAACTGTATCCTGAGGCTGAGGTTGTGACAGAGCAGCAGACACACCCTGCACCGCAGACACACACACACACACTCACAGTTACTCACACACACATTATGACCCATCACACACACACACCCTGTCAGTACCTGGTTACACACACAAACACTTTCCCCATCGCTAATCTGCACAAGAACCCTGCTGCAGGCCTCCACACACACACTCACACACTCACACACACACACACACACACTCACACACACACACACACACACACTCAGAGCCACGCCCGGCCTGTTCCTGTTGCCGTGTCAACACCACACCCTGAACACACACACCTTATCAACACCTGGCTGCATTTCTCAACCCTGAGTTCACTTTTTAGCTGGAATGTAACTGAGTACATTTACTCGAGTACTGTGAGGACACTGGTGACATATTTGTACTTTGTTCGTGTATTCAGGAGGAAATATTGTAGTTTTTACTCCACGACACTTAAAGTTTGTGGTTTGCTGACAGATTTTACAGGTTTTATGAAAAGTCTGTTTACTGTCCGTGTGTTTGAGTGAAAAACTGCCACAAGAAGAAACAGAAACAGGTCAAACGTCATAAATAACAACAAAACAAGGCAAAATAACAATCTGCTGTAAAATGAAAACACTGTAACAACATTTAAAACAAAGGATGAAACGTGAAAGTGTTAATAAGACTGTGCAGACGTTCACAGCAGGAGGGACACGAGGCATGTAGACAAACAAAACAACACCGAGGCAGCCATCTTGGATCTGTATAATTATATATATATATACATATGTATATATATATATATTTACATATATATATATATATGTGTATATTTGATAAGTAGGATACAACAGGAAACGAGGCATTTTAAACTGGACGTCAGCAGCTTGTTGAGGAGCAGACGGATCACAGAGGGCTGAAGGATGATGTATTATCAGAGTATCTGGTCTCTGACCGTCTCTTCTCTCACTGACAACAGTGAAACTACAGACGCAGTTTGATGATGTCATATGAATGTAGTTTTAAAGTTTTCTTCATGTTTGTTTGGACTCTTCTCAGACTTCCTTCCTCTCTGACTCTGCTGAAGTTACAGCGACAGGCGAGCAGATGCAACGTTCCCTCGAGGACGCCGGTCCTCTTGTTTATCTGCTCAGGCTCAGTGTCTCTGTAAGTGGGTCATAGTGAAACAGTTAGTTTGGGACGAGCAGGTCTCAGGACCACGGGCTTTGTCCTCACTGCAGCAGCCCACGGCTCAGGGCCGACCTGTGGCCCTCTGCTGCATGTCATCACCGTTTCCCGTGAGTCCTGAGCTGCCCCATGAAAAACCCATGAAAAGGTGAAAAACACAATAAAAACCAACAACTTTAAATCAAAATCATCTGAATAATGAAAAGCACCAAGTCTGTATTCATCAGAAAAGCACCAACGAGAGCCTGAGCTGGAGGACACATCAGAGATACCTGCTCAGCTTTTATTCCTTACAGGCTCCTGATGCTTCCACACTGGATCAGTCAGTCTGAACACGAGCGAGCGTGTTCAGAACCAAACCAGAACCTGCTCACAGCCGATCACCCCATCAAGTTATTGATTATTATATTTAAGATACACATCAAGGAGGAACATGTTCCTGATGATTTCAGGTTTATTTTATTTTATATAATTATGATGTTTATTATTACAAACCCATTCAGGGTTCTGTAACACCAGTCTGGTCAGTCCCACTCCGGTCCAGTAGGCGGCGGTACTGCAGGGAACACGGACCGGCAGTGATCTTCAGAACACGGACGCTGTGGTGAAGCCAGGACCGCCGGTGTGGTTCTGCAGGAGCTGCTCGGCTGACTGTCGGTACCAAAGCTGCTGTTGATCAGGAGTTCTGTTCAGGTGACGGTGCCGCAGTGCTGTTAGCTGCTAGCTGTTAGCTGCTAGCTGTTAGCTGCTAGCTGTTAGCTGCTAGCTGTTAGCTGCTAGCTGTTAGCTGCTAGCTGTTAGCTGCTAGCTGTTAGCTGTTAGCTGCTAGCTGTTAGCTGCTGCTAGCTGTTAGCTGTTAGCTGTTAGCTGCTAGCTGTTAGCTGTTAGCTGTTGAAGCGAGTGGACGCCAGCAACTAGCAAACATTAGCTTGAGCACCGGGCAGAGAGCGCGACAGGTTCGCTCAGTGATGGTTACTAACTGTAGTCGATGCGTGTGAAGTGTGAATATATGAAATGTGTCCCGCTGGACAGAAGAAGTGGAGTAAAGCTGCTAAGTGATTTCATTTCAGCGCTCCTTTCGGTAGCTAGCGTTAGCATTCAGCTTGCTAACGAAGGTAACCGGTGTGTATGCTAACGTTAGCTGAGCTGCACACGCCCCTTCAGGTCTGATGTGATTGGAATAAAGCTAACTGACATTAAAGGACGGAGAATATTAACCCTGAGTAAATTATAGCTTGTTTTTACGTCCACTTGGCGTTTAAAAGGCCCCGCTGTCTCAAACTGTCCGTCTAAAACAGACAGCCAAACTCCATTGAAAAACTTGTGAAATTAAAGTGAGTATCCCTCTCGGACACGACATACAGTCTTTCAGGAGTCAGTTGGGTCTACTGCTGAAATAACCTGGTGTTGTACATCGTTCGGCCAATATTTCTATCCCGAATCCAACGAAGGGTTTCATTTATTCATTAAAATGTTAAATCACATCATTGCAGTCGATAATGTCTCCCAGGTTAGCAGAGCGGGAAAATGTACTCATTTATGGGCGAAGTCTGGCATTGCATAATTTATTTCATTTGGTAGCCATGTTTCAAAACCTAGTAATATTTGCAGTAAATGCTTAATTTCCACAGGTTAAATCTGAGAGTGTGTCCAGTCACTGAAGCAGCAGGTTTAACAACCTGTACAAGAGTTAATGTAAAGACAGGGAGCGTGAGTTTGGATCCCAGAGAAGAGTCGAGTCAACTGACTGCAGTTTGTCACGTCTCAGGTTGAAGGGTCCACAGAGGAGGAAACTCCCCCGGGCCTCAGTCCACCATGGCGGACATCAAGAACTTCCTGTACGCCTGGTGCGGAAAAAAGAAGCTGACTCCAAACTACGACATCCGAGCTGCCGGCAACAAAAACAGGCAGAAGTTCATGTGTGAGGTGAGTTTTCTGACCATCACATCTTCTCAGTGCACCTGGCTGCCTGTCTGCAGCCCGTCTGCAGCCCGTCTGCAGGCTGTCTGCAGCCTGTCTGCAGCCTGTCTCCAGCCTGTCCGCAGCCTGTCTCCAGCCTGTCTGCAGCCTGTCTGCAGCCTGTCTCCAGCCTGTCTGCAGCCTGTCTGCAGCCTGTCTGCAGCCTGTCTCCAGCCTGTCTGCAGCCTGTCTGCAGCCTGTCTCCAGCCTGTCTGCAGCCTGTCTCCAGCCTGTCTCCTCACCTAAACCCTCCTCTGTTCAGGTCCGTGTCGATAGCTTCAGCTACATCGGGATGGGAAACTCCACCAACAAGAAGGACGCTCAGACCAACGCTGCCAGGGACTTTGTCAACTACCTGGTCCGAATCGGGGAGATGACGGCAGCAGAGGTCCCGGCTCTGGGGGTCAGCACTGCTCCAGTTGTTCTGTCAATGATGAGATGAAGTTTCAGACGTCTCAGTTATAATCCTGGTGCTGTATTAAAAAGCTCTGATTGAAGCGTTGCTTAAAAGCTGAATGTTGTGACACCAGGCGAGCGCTCCAGACGCAGACCAACTTGATGGAGGAGGAGCAGGAGCAGGAGCAGGAGGAGGAGCAGGAGGAGGAGGAGGAGGAGGAGGAGCAGCTGGTGGGTTTGGGAACCTTCCTTCCAGCGGTCCACTGCCTCCTCACCTTGTAGTCAAACAGGAGCACGGTATGTTGTTGTCCCTCTAAGAGTCTGAAGGTCCTTCATGTGGCGGGACGGAGTCTTCTGTGGAGACGTCACCGTCCATGTTGTTGTTCTCTTGTACTTTGGCCACGCTGAGCTGTGATTGGTCGGTTTGTGACCAACAGACATCTTCACCGTCAGTGATGTTGATGGTGGAACAGGAGATGTCCACAAAGTAAAAATGTTGATTATGTGTCTGTCTGTTGTTAGAAGAGAGCGGCTTCAGCGGGCCGGTACCAGGAGTGACTGGACTCGGTTACTCAGGAGGAGGAAGCATGGGGAGTGGCGGTGGAAGAGGAAGAGGAGGAGGAGGAGGAGGAGGAGGAGCTGAGTGGGACCGAGGGGCCAACCTGAAGGAGTACTACGCCAAGAGAGACGAACAGGAAGCTCAGGCGGTACGGCACCAGAACCAGCTGGCTCTGGATTGGAAATCATTAAGTATTTCCTGCAGACAGTGAACGTGTTCTGGTTTTCTGTTTGGTCCCTGTAGACTCTGGAGTCGGAGGAGGTGGACCTGAACGCTAATCTCCATGGTAACTGGACGCTGGAGAACGCCAAGGCCCGTCTGAACCAGTTCTTCCAGAAGGAGAAAACCAGCGCTGAGTATAAATACAGCCAAGTGGGACCGGACCACAACAGGTCTGGATCAGAAATCTCCAAATCCAGTCTGACAGTTTGAGCTGATTGTTACCTGTTCACTCTTATTCACCTGAGCGTGATCACATCAGGCCGCTGAGCCCTGAATGACTGAATGTGTGTCAGTGAGTCGGTTGGTAGTTGAAATCCCACTCGGTGTTTGGTTGTTGGTCAGAGATGTTTCCTGTATGTTTTTCTGCTGGACGGCTGTGAACCCAGAGACCTCCAGAGTGTGTCGGCCACACACGGAGACCTCACTGTCCCACTGTCGACCAATCAGAGCAGAGAGCAGGCTCACACACACACACACACACACACACACACACACACACACACACTCACCAGCTGAGTCCTGGTCTGAGCGTTGGTTCTTCAGGAGTTGATCTGCAGCTCATCTCAGGTTTCCCAGCAGACATGCAGCAGCTGATGCTGATGTTGCAGCTGCAGCTCGTTCTCTGATCTTTTCCTTAATTTCTTCTGACTGAGAAATAGAAACTTTAATGTTTGTGAGTCCACAAATCCAACAACGGTTCATTTGTGTTCAACAATGTGGCACAGATGTGTTTTCTCAGATGAACTTTTCTGACAGAACTTCTGGCAGAACTTCTTCACTGATTCAAATGAGTTCATTAACTGATGAATCAGTTTCCAGAATGATTATAAATGAGAACAAACGTTCTGTTCATGGTTTGTGGAGAGTTGTTGGACTATAAAACAGAAGAAGAAGAGAACGGTGCAGATTTTATAAAAACAAGAACATTTGTTACAACCAAAAAATCTACTGAGCATAAACGCAGACATGGAGAAAACATGACGCACAGACAAGGACAGATTTTGGCGTCCTGTTAGAAGACAGCCAACATTTAGCTGGTGAGTCGGGCCGCTGTTGAGTATTCGTAGGCTGAAGTGACACCAGAACTCAGAACCACACTGAAGGAAGACATGGGGCAGCGTTTAGGTGCACTAAAGCTGTCCCATGGGTGCAGCTCAGGCTCAGTGGAGTCTGGTTGTGATTTCTGGTGTCACTGTTCGCTGCAGGGCAGAGAGCAGCCGGGAGAAACCGGAGTCAGAGCTGTTGATTGGTGTTTTTTAATCTCACGTCTGGCAGAAAAACATACAGGCTTCCTCCTGAGAGCACAGCAGGTGAGTCCATCACTTCACCAGTTACTTCTGTTTATTCTGAAACCCACAGGAAGTGAAGCTGCGATGTTTGTGTTTGTGTCTGCAGGAGCTTCATAGCAGAGATGCAACTGTTTGTGAGGCAGCTCGGCAGAAGTAAGAGACTTTCCTTCTGAATACGCATCGTGTGCCGTCGTGAAGTAGTTTACATCCTCAAGCGTCTGCAGAGCGAGCCGTGACGACCACCGAGCGGTGTCGTCTGTTAACGATGTTGCGTCCTGTGCTCTGCTCCTCAGGGATCACAGCTCGAGAGCACGGCTCCAACAAGAAGCTGGCGGCCCAGTCGTGTGCTCTGTCTCTGGTCCGACAGCTTTACCACCTGGGAGTGATCGAGGCGTATTCAGGAGTCACCAAGAAGAAGGAAGGAGAAACTGTACGTCTGCAGCGCCCCGTAGATCTAACTGAAACGTTTAACTGAGAGATGTTTGTGTTTGACTCGTCGTCCTGTGTTTTGTGTCCAGCTGGAGGCGTACGACGTCAACGTGTCTCCTGACCTGCAGCAGCAGCTCGCCAGTGTCGTCCAGGAGCTCGGAGTCAGCATCCCCTCACCTGTGAGTCACCTGAGCCACCAAACTGACCGCAGATCAGTGTGCTGAGGGTTAATCCTCTGCGACCTGGACTCTGACTTTACTGTGTTTGATCCCGTCCAGCCTGCAGACGACAGCAGCTCGGTGTCTCTGGTTCAGGGGAAGATGGCGATGTTTGAGCCGTCACAGCGTCAGAGCGGAGCCGGGGTCGTCCCCTGGTCGCCTCCGCAGGTCAACTGGAACCCCTGGACCAGCAGCAACATCGACGAGGGACCGCTGGCCTTCGTGAGTCTTTAACCTTCAACCAGGCGTCTTTTATTTGTTGTTAACGTCTAATATGAACACAGTTGATCCAGAACAGACCGCACGTCACGTAACGTAGTGATGTCATCACACGTAGATCATGATGAGGCTGCAGAGGGAGGGGTGTTAAAACAATGAACGCTAAACAGTTTGACGTCAACATGATCTGCAGCAGGAGGTCAGCTGGAGGGTTAGAAAGGGAAGATGTTGCTATTGGCTGCTCTGTTGTGATGTCACCATGTTACATGAGTGACTGTGACCTGAATTATTATTATTATTATTTTTGTATTTTCCCTCCTGCAGTGCACCCCGGAGCAGATCAGTGGCGACCTGCATGATGAGCTGATGTATCAGCTGGACCATGACGAGACTCTGCAGAAGGTCGGTCTGCTTTTAGTGACGTTTCCTCTCGTTCTTTGTTCTGAAGTAAAACTTTATTTAAAACGTGTGTTGTTCAGATCCTGTCAGAGCGCGACCAGCTGCCCGTCAAACAGTTTGAGGAGGAGATCATGGCCACCATCGACAGCAACCCTGTGGTGATCATCAGAGGAGCGACGGGCTGCGGTAAAACCACTCAGGTTCCTCAGTACATCCTGGACCGCTGCATCAAAGGAGGCAAAGCGTCTGACTGCAACATCGTCGTCACACAGGTGAAGCTTCCTCTTTGTTCACCTGCAGACAGCAGTAACAGGACACACAGGAACTGAACTTTAATGTTGTCAGAAGAAATCATCAGATGTTTTTTCTCCTCAGCAGTTTACAGCAGAAACTTCCCAACGTGTCACATAAATAACAGGATGATTAAAGAAGAAGAGCTTAGAAAGCTTCACTGACGGCTCAGTGGATCGTGGATCACTAGAGGCTCTTAATATGCAGCTCAGCATCTGTATTATAAAATGTGAAGAATTTATTTAAAATCCTCGGGCTTTTCTTTCAGATCTCATGTTTATGATTTTGTAGAAACTTTCAAACTAAAAGTGTTCGCTCAGGTTTGATCTGAATCTGACCTCAGATTTAAAGACCAGTGATGATGTTTAATATCTGACAGAATATCAGCTGTCGTATTAAATCCCCTCTGACAACTGTTACTGTGCATATTCTGCTTGTTGACTGCTGATCCACACAAACGCGGTACCTCTCTTACGTTCTTCAGCCCAGGAGGATCAGCGCCGTGTCTGTGGCCGAGCGAGTCGCCTACGAGAGAGCAGAGGATCTTGGGAAATCCTGCGGCTACAGCGTCCGTTTTGAGTCCGTCCTCCCTCGACCCCACGCCAGCATCCTCTTCTGCACCGTCGGTACGTAAAAAGCCTGTAACTGATCCCTGCTAGATGTTTAATTTCTAGGGAGGACCCAGAAGCTTCTGAAAGTGTCCACCACTGAGGTCCAGACCAGTCGGTCTTTCTTTGTCTTTCTTTTAAGAGGCAGCAGACGTGTTGGCTAACATGAAGCTCCTCTTTGGCCTTTAATTTGTCTCCAAACCAACATAGAAACCAGACAAGTGTAAATTACACAAGTGCAAACATCAGCATCCCTGAGCAGAGAAACAAGCATTTCTGTCCTCTAACCAGACTGATAGTCAGAATGAGGGTCAGATATATGTGTAAATCATGATGAAGAATGATGCTTGTGTCCTCACAGAGCAGCGTGACGTGACGATGGTGTCGCCTCGCTGAGTCAAAAACACAGAAGTTTGGTCACTGCTCGTTTAACTGTTGGAACTGAAGCGAAGACTAGTTTATTAATATCCACCAACAGGAGTATTGCACCAACAGCTAACCATGCTGATGTAGAGGACGCTGTCACTGCAGGAAAACACAGGAAATTCAACTGTTTTTCTTTTTTACTGAGTAGAATTTTGTTCGAGTTCAATTTTTTCAAGACAGATGTATTTAGCACCATCAGTCATCATCGTTTCCCGAAAGATCACTTTTACCTGTTTTTCTGAAAAGATGCATCTTCAGATTGAAGTTTGTTCTGGACTTAGTTTCCGTCAGCAGGATGTTGATGAGTGGGTTTTGTGTTTCAGGTGTTTTGCTGCGAAAGCTGGAAGCAGGAATCAGAGGCATCAGTCACGTCATCGTTGATGAGATCCACGAGAGAGACATCAATGTGAGTTCTTTTATGATGTACAGATATATTTTTATTTAGACGGTGCACACCGCTTCACTTTAAAGGCTCACGAGCTACACAGTCACAAACCAGCGATTTATGGGATCCATCGTCATTCTGTGTGTCTGCAGACGGACTTCCTGATGGTGGTCCTCAGAGACGTGGTCCAGGCCTACCCAGAGGTCCGCGTCATCCTCATGTCGGCCACCATCGACACCACCATGTTCAGAGAATACTTCTTCAACAGCCCCATCATCGAGGTGTTCGGACGCACCTTCCCTGTTCAAGGTACATCTGCCGGCCCACTTCAGTGTGGTGGCACGTGATCCGGAGCATCGCTGTCCGAATAAACCTGAGACGGAAACCTCGTTAAAAGTTATTTAAATGTTGCAGATCAACAGTAAGACTTCAGAGGATCTGAAACACCTCATTTAAATAACTTTGTTTGCTCCTCCAACTACGATATTTGAGAGTTTACAAAAATCAAATCACTTCCAATAAATCATGTTTCAAACTTAACACAGGATGAAGATTTATGATGAGGATTCATTAATACCTTGGTGCTGTATCGAGAGCTTTCAGGACTACTCATGTTTGCATGTTTCACAGAGTATTTCCTGGAAGATTGTATCCAGATGACCAACTTCGTCCCTCCACCGATGGACCGCAAGAAGAAGGATAAAGACGAGGAGGGAGGAGAGGACGATGTAAGTTTCCTGATTAGACTTATTGTTTCTGCTGCTCAGTGTGGCCGAAACAAACGATGAAGAGAAAATATCACAGCTTTCTATAAAAGTATGAGTGAGCGTAACGCCCTCCCTCTCTGCAGACTAACTGTAATGTGATCTGTGGGCCGGAGTACTCTGCGGAGACGAAGCGTTCGATGGCTCAGATTAACGAGAAGGAGACGTCGTTCGAGCTGGTGGAGGCTCTCCTCAAGTACATCGAGACGCTGCAGGTGGCCGGAGCCGTGCTCATCTTCCTGCCCGGCTGGAACCTCATCTACTCCATGCAGAGACACCTGGAGACCAACCCACACTTTGGTACATCATCACAGCACAGCACACCACAGCACAGCACATCACATCACATCACATCACATCACATCACATCACATCACATCACAGCACATCACAGCACATCAGAGAAACAACAAAACACAAGAAATAGTCTCAAAACAGCTTAAAGTTCATTCTTCATTCTTTCTTTAAAGAGTAAAAAGCTCAAGAATAAACATGTTGACTGTTTTTCAACAGCTTTTTTCAAAGAATGAACTGCTTTTTATTTTATTTTATTTTATTTTGTTAATTCCCCCTGGAGACATAAATCTGAGGGAGAGATCTCCTAACCTGGACAGATAAAACCAAAACTGTGGAGACATTCAAGGTTTTTCTCTCAGATTTTGGGTGAACTGATCCTTTCATCCACAGCCAAGTACACCTTCAAAATCAGACATGAGGTTTAATTCATGGCATAGAAATAAAATAAGCTCTAAAAGTGCAACAAGAATATTGAACATCAAGAATCCAAATTGTTCATCAAAATAAATGAAACCTTGTTTGAATGAAATCAGTACAAATGTCGTATCAAACATGGAAAGCAGCTTCAGGTCCGACTGTGGTGAAAGGGTTGTTTTTTTTGTCTTTCCAGGAAGTAACCGGTACCGGATCCTGCCGCTGCACTCACAGATCCCCCGGGAGGAGCAGAGGAGGGTGTTTGAACCAGTTCCAGACAACATCACGAAGGTCTGAGACGCTGCAGGACACAAAAATACTTTGTTGTTTTTTATTTGATTAGTGAGATTCAGACCAGAAAGAACAACATCCATTCAGTTTAGATCCATTATCGTCAAGTCGATGGCAATATTGCCTCCCTCACAATCAACGGAAGACAAAACATCCGTCACGTGTTCTGGTGGTTTTTAGTTTTCTGCCTCATGTGAGACACGAAGACTCAACTCTGTGTTTGTTCTTTCAAAAGAAGGAAACAATTATTCTGCCACCAAACCTTCTGAATAAACTCTGTCCAGCTCGTATACCAACATCCTTTCAGATCTGTGTTGCATGAATCACTTGATACGTAACAAAGTGCGGTACAGAGACGTCACGGTGACGTTTGTCGTTCGTATCTGCAGGTGATCCTGTCGACCAACATCGCAGAGACGAGCATCACCATCAACGACGTCGTCTACGTCATCGACTCCTGCAAGTAAGTGTGTCAGAGCAGAGTAACTGAGTACTTCAGGACAAGTTGAGTCGTCTCCTGTCATCCTACTTTCCACTTCTACATCTCAGAGTGAAATATTGTGCTGTTACTGCGCTCCATTTATGTGACAGTATGACAGTGTAGTATTAATACTGTGCTGCAGTAAAGGATGAGTATTTCCTCCGGCTCTGTGTCGGACTTAAATGTCACATCCCAGTTTAAAGATCCACCTGTTGGTGTCCTGACAGGCAGAAGGTGAAGCTCTTCACCTCCCACAACAACATGACCAACTACGCCACCGTCTGGGCCTCCAAGACCAACCTGGAGCAGAGGAAAGGTCGAGCCGGCCGAGTCCGACCCGGGTTCTGCTTCCACCTCTGCAGCCACGCTCGATTCGAGAGGTGTGACCCGTTAATACCCCCGACACCTCCTGAAGCCTCCTCAGTCTGCAGTCAGCTGTGTGGTTTCCATCAGACTGATCACAGCTGTGTGTCTGTGTCTGTGCGTGTGTGTGCATGTGTGTGTGTGCATGTGTGTGTCTGTGTGTGTGTGCATGTGTGTGTGTGTGTGTGCATGTGTGTGTGTCTGTGTGCGTGTGTGTGCGTGTGCAGGCTGGAGACTCACATGACTCCAGAGATCTTCAGGACTCCGCTGCATGAAGTCGCTCTGAGCATCAAACTGCTGAGACTCGGAGCCATCGGACACTTCCTGTCCAAGGCCATCGAGCCGCCGCCGCTGGACGCCGTCATCGAGGCCGAACACACTCTGAAAGGTACAACACACACACACACACACACACACGCACACACACACACACACACAAATGAAGGCATCAATTAATTTATAAAATGTGACATAAATTGATATTTCTGTTCTCAGTATGTAACTTCTGCTGCCGTGTGGTTCTCCGTCACAACAAAAGGTGTTTGTGCAGAAACTGGACCTGAAGTGTGTTTCTGGTGCGTCTGTGCTGTAGCAGGACGAACACACTGCCGGGTGGCACGAGCTCACGTTTTAAAGTTTTATTCCCCTGAGATTTAGTCTCGTTCTGACGGCGACGGTGACCAACGACTTCTCTTCCATATTTCACTTTTTATTCATTTTTTAATTAATGTATTTGTTTACATGTTTATGTATTATGTTGTAAAATAAAAGGCAAAGGAAAACAAAAAGAATAAATATGTAAATAGATGAAAAAGGTAAATACATACAGAAGCAAATTAAAATCAGTTTGACACATTTATTAAATTCATTGATGCCTACATTTATTTTACTCTTATTTCTGGTGCATTTAATGTCATATTTACTTCTTTATGTATTTTAGATTTTGGCGGTGTCGGTGTAGCAGATGACATCAGAGACTCTGTTTAATACAGTAACACCACATTAAATCTGACTGAATATTTAAAAGTCAAAATAATGTCAGAGGGATTTTCCAGAAGAAAAAAAAAGGCTTTTGAGGAAATCTGAGAAATAATCTGGATGTTTGTTTTTATGGTATAAAACAAGAACATTTCGTCGTCTTGTGTTTCAGAGCTGGACGCTCTGGACTCGAACGATGAACTGACTCCTCTGGGACGGATTCTGGCTCGCCTGCCCATCGAGCCTCGGCTGGGGAAGATGATGATCATGGGCTGCATCTTCCAGTCAGTTTGTCCTGCTGCTCTTCACCGTACAGATCAGCGGACTGCCTGATCCTGTCTGACTGATTTAAATGTGTTTCCTCACGTCTCCCTCTAGTGTTGGAGACGCCATGTGCACCATCTCAGCCGCCTCCTGTTTCCCGGAGCCGTTCATCAGCGAGGGGAAACGTCTCGGCTTCGTCCACAGAAACTTCTCCGGCAGCCGGTTCTCTGATCACGTGGCTCTGCTGTCCGTCTTCCAGGCGTGGGACGACGTCAGGTCGGTCTGAGCGCTCAGTCTGGCAGCAGTGATGTGCCAGCTCAAATGAAGAAGACTCGTGTGTCTGACCCTTCGTTGTTGTTGTCGTTGTGTTCATGTCAGGATTAACGGTGAAGACGCAGAAAATAACTTCTGTGAACACAAACGTCTCAACATGTCGACTCTGAGGATGACCTGGGAGGCCAAAGTCCAGCTGAAGGAGATCCTGGTCAACTCTGGGTTTCCTGAAGGTACCTGAACGCACCACAGATATACGTTAAAGCTCGAACCGTCAGTTGTCTTCATGTTCGTTCTCCTGCGTCTCTGTCAGAGTGTTTGATGACTCAGATGTTCAACACGGTCGGACCGGACAACAACCTGGACCTGGTGGTTTCTCTGCTGACCTTCGGCTTGTACCCGAACGTCTGCTACCACAAAGAGAAGAGGAAAATCCTGACCACCGAGGGACGCAACGCCCTCATCCATAAATCCTCCGTCAACTGCCCCTTCAGCAGCCACGACATGACCTACCCCTCTCCGTTCTTTGTCTTCGGGGAGAAGGTACGAGTCACATTTATGTTTTCATGACGAGTGACCAAATCACCCAGTAAACCTCGAATTCTTTATTGAAGCTTTCAGTCCTGAAAAAGTTCCAGAAAATAACAAAGCCAGCCGACATTTCCTGCTAAATACTGAGCTGACAGAAGAGTAACTGTAACTAATATCCCAGATCTCTGAACACAACATGTTGTGTGTCATGGTTGTGTTGTTGTAACTGTGTTTGTTGTTTGCGTCTCAGATCCGAACGAGAGCGATCTCGGCTAAAGGGATGACTCTGGTCAGTCCGCTGCAGCTGCTGCTGTTCGCCTGCAAGAAGATCGGCTCCAACGGAGACATCGTGGAGCTCGATGATTGGTGAGAAGTCACGTGAGACCTCCAGCTGATTCACATCTCAGTTAACCAATGAACAGCCTCGGTTCAGAGAAAACCTTTTTCTCTTTCATGAATCAAATATACAAACAGTCTGAGATTGTTTGTGTTGACTGACTGATTGATTAATCAGCTGATCATGTCACTGCAGACTGATGAGACAGTTCATAGTGACCATTGATCGTCAGAACAGACCAACAACATGTGGTCCGCTCTGAGTGTCCCACAGGAAGTGAGTGATGACCTTTCACATTAATGCGTGCAGGATCAAACTGAAGATTCCTCACGAGGTGGCGGGCGGCGTCGCGGCTCTGCGGGCCGGACTGGAGGCTCTGGTTGTCGAGGTGACCAAAGATCCAGAATACATCAGACAGATGGACCAAAGCAACCAGCGACTGCTCAACCTCATCAGACACGTGTCCAAACCGTCTGCAGCCGGACTCAGCATGGTGGCCAACAACCAGAGGTACACACACATGTACACACAGCAACCAGAGGTACACACACAGCAACCAGAGGTACACACACAGATACACACATGTACACACAGCAACCAGAGGTACACACACAGATACACACATGTACACACAGCAACCAGAGGTACACACACAGATACACACATGTACACACAGCAACCAGAGGTACACACACAGATACACAGAGGTACACACACATATACACACATGTACACACAGCAACCAGAGGTACACACACAGATACACACATGTACACACAGCAACCAGAGGTACACACACAGATACACAGAGGTACACACACATATACACACATGTACACACAGCAACCAGAGGTACACACACAGATACACACAGCAACCAGAGGTACACACACATATACACACATGTACACACAGCAACCAGAGGTACACACACACATGTACACACAGCAGCCAGAGGTACACACACAGATACACACAGCAACCAGAGGTACACACACACATACACACATGTACACACAGCAACCAGAGGTACACACACAGATACACACACGTACACACAGCAACCAGAGGTACACACACAGATACACACATGTACACACAACAACCAGAGGTACACACACAGATACACACATGTACACACAGCAACCAGAGGTACACACACAGATACACACAGCAACCAGAGGTACACACACAGATACACACATGTACACACAGCAACCAGAGGTACACACACAGATACACACAGCAACCAGAGGTACACACACAGATACACACATGTACACACAGCAACCAGAGGTACACACACACACACACACACACACACACACACACACAGTACAGGTCTTCTGACAGAAGTTGCTGAATATAAAATCAAAGTTTTTGACTTTGATTTTTTTAAAACATGTTTTAACTTTATAAACTTTAGTAACTCTTAAAGGGTCAGTTCACCCAAAACAAGTCTAACTGTGACTCACCTCCATCACCTCTCTGCACAGGATGGGAGACGGACCTCGACCTCCAAAGATGGGACGCTTTGACGGAGGAGGTGGTGGAGGAGGAGGCTACCGAGGAGGAGGGGGAGGGGGAGGTTACAGGGGAGGGGGAGGATACGGAGGTGGAGGGGGAGGGTATGGAGGAGGAGGGGGAGGATACAGGGGAGGAGGAGGGTACAGGGGAGGTGGGGGTTACAGAGGTGGAGGAGGATACAGAGGAGGAGGTGGATATGGAGGAGGAGGAGGTTATAGAGGAGGTGGGGGCTACAGAGGAGGTGGAGGGGGATACCGAGGGGGAGGAGGAGGAGGAGGTGGAGGGTACCGAGGGGGGGGAGGAGGAGGAGGAGGAGGAGGGTACAGAGGAGGTTATTAATGTCCTGATGACATCATTCAAACACAAACTATGTTTTTAGTTTTTTAGTGGTTCAGTGAAGAAACATGCTGAAGATGAACCTTCACGAACCTGCTGCTGCTTGTTGTGTCAGCAGCTAAACTCTCTGTGGTCTCATGTCTGTCTCAGTTTGGTGAATTGTGTTTGATTGTATTGATTATTTGTATCTGCTGTCAGTGTCCCCAATAAATCTGTCATCGCTGATCAATCAGACTCACGAGTGTCATTAAAAACCAGAGATATGATGTTTAGTTATCAGTCAGCCAGGCGAACAGCACTCGAGTAGGTCTGACAGTCTGATATTAAATGTTGGATCTATAAATGACACACGTGTTTACATGGAACCACGATATTATATATTATCACTGATACTTTGAACGGACTGAAGGTGTTTTTATGTAAACATCAGCTGCAGTAACAATAACTGAAACTTTCACAAACAGATGAATGATTTTATATATTTTACGTCTTGTTCTGACATCTTGATTGTTTCTGTGACACCGGCAGCAGCTGAGCAGCAGGTGGCGCCGTCTGTTCACCGCTCAGCTCAGGAAACTGGAAAATATGATTTTAATATTAAATGTTTGTTGATCAAACTGATTATTATTCTGTATTAACAAAGCTGATGATCAATACGATTTATTATGAACAATAAACTCATCTGAAGGAATTTGTAATCAGATTACTGACAAAATCAATTAATTAAAAAATGTGCTACTTTGGCTCTGATGCAGCAAGTAATCTGTAAAGTAACTAGTAACTAGTAACTAATACATTTATTTGATAACTAGTTATTAAATAAATGTAGTGAAGTGGAAGTATAAAGTAGCAGAAAATGGAAATACTCAAGTAAAGTACAAGTACCTCAACCTTCTCGAGAACATTATCATTGTTTATCAGTGTTTTTACCCCGGAAAGTAACTGAGTAAATTACATTCGTAATTCAAGGTGCTCTACTTTATACTCTATTACATTTGTCTGACAGCTTAAGTTACTAGTTACTTTTCAGATTACCTTCCTGTCCAGTGATCTCCAGATGTGTTGATGTTTGTGATAAAATGGCAAAGTCGTACTCGAGTAAAAGTAAATATCTGGTGTTAAAATATTACTTTGGTAAAAATAAAAGTCACACATATGAAGAGTACTCGAGTAAAAGTCTCAAAGTATCTGATGTTAAATGTACCTAAGTATAACTGATCCAGATTTACTCCAACACATTTATCTGATATCTTTAGTTACTAGTTACCTTACAGATTACATTTTTAAATGAATTGATTTTCTCATCAATCAGATAAAAACAGTGATTGTGACGATCAGCTGACTCAGTTTACACACATGTAATATATAATCAGTTACTTTACTGATACTTTGATACTTAAGTACATTTAACATCAGATACTTCAACACTTTTACTCGAGTACTCTCTGTACTCTGAAACTTAAAAACTCTTCTGATGTGAAACATTTAAAAATAATTCATCTGTTTAATGTTTCAGCTTCTTTGTTTGAGCGTTAGTTTTTATTATCTGATGATTTATTGAACATGACGACACGTCAGCTCCTCGATGAACCGACTCATGGTCAGTTATTGATCCGCTGCTGACTCGTCTCACAGGTTAATGTTCGACCTTTGACCTGTCGGGTCATCGTCAGGCTTCACTGTGTGAAAGTGATGATGAAGATCTAATCAGAGCTCAGCTGTGTGTTAATGAACGACTCCTCATCACAGTGACTAGTTTCACTCAGAGAGGCCTGAAGATCCAAACGTCCAACATCTCCGCCAGAACCTCCGCTGAGGCACCAGACGACTGGTTTCATGTCAACCTGGGAATCATTCAGACACAGCAGGCTGCAGAGGGCCCATCATCAGCGACACCACAGTGATCCAATTAACTCTGACTGCAGAGTCGCAGAGCCCAGAGAGACTCAGGACGCTGAGTTCTGATCCAGAGTCCTGATCCAGAGTCCTGATCAAGAGTCCTGAACCAGAGTCCTGAACCAGAGTCCTGAACCAGAGTTCTGATCCAGAGTTCTGATCAAGAGTTCTGATCCAGAGTTCTGATCCAGAGTCCTGATCCAGAGTCCTGAACCAGAGTTCTGATCCAGAGTCCTGAACCAGAGTTCTGATCCAGAGTTCTGAACCAGAGTCCTGATCCAGAGTCCTGATCCAGAGTTCTGAACCAGAGTTCTGATCCAGAGTTCTGATCCAGAGTCCTGATCCAGAGTCCTGATCCAGAGTCCTGAACCAGAGTTCTGATCCAGAGTCCTGAACCAGAGTTCTGATCCAGAGTTCTGAACCAGAGTTCTGATCCAGAGTTCTGATCCAGAGTTCTGAACCAGAGTTCTGATCCAGAGTCCTGAACCAGAGTTCTGATCCAGAGTTCTGAACCAGAGTTCTGATCCAGAGTTCTGATCCAGAGTTCTGAACCAGAGTCCTGATCCAGAGTCCTGATCCAGAGTTCTGAACCAGAGTTCTGATCCAGAGTTCTGAACCAGAGTTCTGAGAAAACATCTGAATTTTGAGTAAAAAGTTGAAATCTTAAAAAAAACAAAAAAACAATCAGAATTCTAATAAATAAAGTCAGATTGTAATCTGTAAAGTAACGTAATCTGTAAAGTAAAGTAATCTGTAAAGTAACGTAATCTGTAAAGTAACGTAATCTGTAAAGTAACGTATCAGTGTTCAGTACTTTACTTGCTAGTTTAACCTGTCAGATCTCTACCTGAAGAAAAGTAACTAAAGTAAAAGAAAGAAATCATCATTTCTCTTGTCAGAAAATCACTGAATGGTTTAGGTCCAGAATACATGAATGACATGTTAGTAGAGTACAAACCCAGTAGAGCTCTGAGATCTACTGACTCAGGTCAGATAGTGGAGCTCAGAGTTCAGACCAGACATGGTGAAGCAGCATTTAGCTGCTATGCTGCACACAAGTGGAACAAAATACCAGCAGAACTGAGATCAGCCCCAACTGTAAGCACTTTTAAATCCAGGTTAAAAACATTTCTCTTTTCACGTGCTTATAGCTGAGAACTTAAAACTTTATCTATTTTCTTTTATTTTACTTTTATTTGCTCTTGCTTTTAACTCTGTTTTCAGTGTTTTCAGTGTTTTGTTTGTTTTTATTCTGTCTTATGCTTCCTTTTATGTTTTGTCTTTATGTAAAGCACATTGAGTTGCCTTGGTATGAAATGCGCTATATAAATAAAGATGCCTTGCCTTGTGTGGTGACGTAGTTCAGTTTCACTCAGCGGACAGTAAAACAGTCAGAGCACCTCTAACATGTGCTGAAGTTCAGTAGTTGAGTAAATGTACTTAGTTACTCTGCTCCAGGTGTTAATGATCTGAACTAAAGTCCGTCAGTGACTCAGTCTGATGACGTCTCTTTAATTAATGATTCATTAGCGGCTCCGTCACAGAGCTCAGGAGTAACAAAGTAACGAGCTGGAGTAACGAAGTAACGAGCTGGAGTAACGAAGTAACGAGCTGGAGTAACGAAGTAACGGCGGCGGTCTCTGGCTCGCTCAGAGTCTCTGCGGGACAGACCAGCTCAGGACAGACCAGCTCAGGACAGACCAGCTCAGGACAGACCAGCTCAGGTTGGACCAGCTCAGGACAGACCAGCTCGGGACAGACCAGCTCAGGACAGACCAGCTCAGGACAGACCAGCTCGGGACAGACCAGCTCAGGACAGACCAGCTCAGGACAGACCAGCTCAGGTTGGACGCGGAAGTGTCCGGAGTGTCCTCTGCGCAGTGGCGCTGCGCAGTGGCGCGCGGGGTGTAGTCTGGAGCTCGTCTCTTCCTGCGGAGTCGGTTGATGGCGGCGGACACAAAGAGCTGAGGCCGAGACACACCGACACTCTCAGGACAGCACAGCCGGGACACGAGCTGCGGACGCGGCCTGGAGCGAACACGACCTGCCGCTGCGGAGACGCCCCGCATGTTCCCACCCGCCGCCTGTGGCCGTTTCCTCGGGAATCCGTCGGTAACCGGACCGTCACCGCAAACTTTGGAGAAGTTCGGGGAGAGTTTGAGTCGGAGCCGCGCACCGTTTCTGCTCGACGCGGAGGACGGAGAGGACTGAAAACATGCAGAGTTTGATCCGGGCTCTGGTGGCCTGGAGCGGGGTGCTGCTGTGCGTCCGCGCCGCCATGGACGAGTGCTCGGACGAGCGCGGCGCGGCGCAGCGCTGCATGCCCGAGTTCGTGAACGCCGCGTTCAACGTGACGGTGGTGGCGACCAACACCTGCGGCTCCCCGCCGGAGGAGTACTGCGTGCAGACCGGCGCCACCGGGGTCACCAAGTCCTGCCACATCTGCGACGCACAGGACCCTCGGAACCACCACAGCGCCGTGTACCTGACCGACTACAACAACCAGCAGGACACCACCTGGTGGCAGAGCCAGACCATGCTGGCGGGCATCCAGTACCCGAACTCCATCAACCTCACCCTGCACCTCGGTAAGACCCGGAGCAGCCCCTCTCTCCGCCGCGCCGAATCCCACTTGAAAAACACTCAATTTAAGGTTCTCTTGCTTACTGATGAACGCACCTACACACACGAACACAACTACGCACTTTCTATACATTAATTGAACTGCGCTTTTATTCGGCACAAACTTTAAAACATCAAACTAATTCCTTCTCTTGTAGAAAACAACTTTACAGAGCAGGTCTCCAGTGAGTCGCTCCACGGCGACACGTCTCAATACACCTTAACGGGCAGAAACACAGCGGTGAAAATATGTCATTTGAAAAGTTCATAAGGCAAAGTTCTGTCCGGTTCTGTTCGGTTCTGTTCGGTTCTGTCCGGTTCTGTCACTGCGTGTCGAACCAAAGACAGCATCGTTTAATCCAAAGAACATCTGAGCTGTGATCTGTGATGTGAGCAGGCTGCAGGCTGAAAACTGGCCCGGTTCTGTGAGGAGTTCGGCCTGACTGTGTGTGTGTGTGTGTGTGTGTGTGTGTGTGTGTGTGTGTGTGTGTGTGTGTGTGCAGTTTGTCTCTGCTTGTTCCTTTAATCAAAGTTTGTCAAACTGAAACTTTGGGAAAGAGGAATTTTTGCTGCCAGCAGTGAAGCAGGAGGACATAGTTTTCATTGTTGGGGGTGGAGTGTGTGTGTGTGTGTGTGTGTGTGTGTGTGTGTGTGTGTGTGTGTGTGTGTGTGTGTGTGTGTGTGTGTGGGGTCAGGCCCAGCAGCAGTTGGAGTTGCTCCTCCGTCACCTTCACTTTGTGATTTCCGGTGTTTGTCTGACAAACCCAGCAGCTCAGGGTTTCTCCTGACAAACAGCCTGAGGTGTGAAGTTAGCAGCCTGGTGTCCTATCGGCCCCTAAACGCCTCACCGGGGCTGTGGACTCAGTGGTTGGGGGGGACCGAGGCTCCTCTGAGGACAGCTGGTCTCTTGGTGTCTCTGTGGGACTGAAGTCGTCCTCAGGAATCGGTCCCAACACATCGGCCTTCACTCCGACAGTAAATAACAGAGGAGGCTGCAGATGTCTGCTGTCCAAACAATAAGTACAGCATGAAAGTTCACTCCTGACCTGGAAGCTGTAGTTTGGGGAGAGGAGGCGTCTGATCTGCAGTTACACGTGTTAAACTTAATGTGCTTCAGATTTTGGGACAAAAGGAGCTCCAGGGATCAACAACTGAACCAGCATCCATCTGGATGATCGGTTAATGTTTCGAGTCATTTTCAAGCAAAACCACAAAACACTCTTTATTTCTGGCTCCTCGCGTGTGATCGCTTCTCTCATGTGACAGTGAACTTGATGTGTTTGAGTGTTGGACTGTTGGTCGACACTGTGACGTTTAAAGACTTCAGGTTTATTGAATAATTAGTAAAATATGAAGTTTTTGTTAAATACTCAGAAAATTGAACCGAGTTTGGTTGGTGGTGAGTGAACGCTTACTTTGGTTTGAGGTGTTCAGGGCCTTCGAGTAGTTTTTCATTCTCACTCTGTTTTGTTTTTGGAAATTATAATTAACATTGTTTGTTTTTGTGTTTAAGTCATTTCTGAAGCAAAAATATCAAAATATTATTTCGTAACGTGAAAAACCCCAAACGTGTGCTGCGTTCTCTCTTTGCATCGCGATGAACTGAATATGTTTGGATGTTGAACTGTTGGTCGGACATTTACAGACTTTCAGACGTCTGTTGACTTGTTACATAAAACTTGACTTTTTCGTTAAATACTCAAAAAATTGAACAGAGTTTGGTTGGTGGTGAGTGAACGATGTCTTTTGTTAGTATAAAGTGAATATGTTTGAGTTTCAGACTGTTGATCAGACAAAACAAAGCTGCGACGATTAATCAATAAGTTGTAAACTATTAAATGAATCAGCAGCTGTTCTGATTGATTGATTGATTGATTGATTGATCGATCATCAGCTTGTTAAATGTGAATACTTTCTGTTTTCTTTCCTCCTCTGTGACAGTAAACTGAATATGTTGACATTTTTCTGATGAACAACTAATCGATTAATGAAGGAAATGATAAAAGAAGAGTTTCTTTGTGACGAGGATTTTTTCACATTGTTTATGTTTAATAAACTAAAGGACCAATCAGACCGGCTCTCCGCAGCTCTCCTGACTTGCAGCGCTCGTCGCGGCTCTGTTAGCCGTCGTCTTAGTTTCCCGGAGCTGCGACTCGGCCTTTTAAAAATACCTGTCTATTTGTGAAGCCCCGGCCTCCCTGCAGCACTACTGTTTTTAACAGGGCCTGACATTCCTGAGCGGTTCAGTCACGCTGCTGGTTGGAGCTGAGCTGCTGTCTCTGTAGCCTCAGGTGCTGGGCTCTGATTGGAGCTGCAGTGGGCTCAACGCCTCGTTTTCAAATGGAAATGTGTTTAATTACACGCTGAGTCTTCTGTCCTCGGGCTGCTTTCATTGTCGGCTCACTGTTTTCCTCATAATTAGAGCTCAGGCTTTGTTGAGCTGCAGATAACCTCAGAGATGTGTGATCGGAGGAATGTGTGAAGTCAGTCTGATGTGATTTAATTATCTCACACGCTCTTATTGTTAAAAACCAGCTGTGGTATGAGGCCGAAACAGGAAGTGAGCGTCTGATCGCCACCAGCTGAGCCTCCTGTTTGCTCATGTGACGTCTCTCCTGTCACCGGTGGGACAAGTCCTCCGCACAGGAAGTCCCAGCCTGTCCTCCTGAAGCAGCACAGATTGGAGGGTGAAGACGTGTTCAAACATCCAGATGTTGTGACTGTGACGACGTCTGTCAGTGAATTGGACAGGAAGTGATCCTGCGTCTGTTTGTTTAAGAGCTCGTCGAGTTTCATGTTTTCATCGAGAGTTTGTTTCCTGTTTACAGGATTTTAAATATTTAGTCTTTTGTGCCAAAATGATTTTGAACAGAGATCCTCAGAGGTCAGAGCGCTAACAGGAGGTCTCACTGTGACGCAGTGATTCAGAAACTGTGATGATCGAAAAAAGCAAGTTTTTCTTTTCATGAAATGTGTGAGAGGTCGTCTCTGGAGCGTTTTATAAAAGTGTCTCCTGACGCTCAGTTAACTATGATTAACATAATTAATGTTAAAGTCAGGCTCAGCCATCATCTCCTCCTGATGATATAAAGTCAGGCTCAGCCATCATCTCCTGATGATATAAAGTCAGGCTCAGCCATCATCTCCTCCTGATGATATAAAGTCAGGCTCAGCCATCATCTCCTCCTGATGATATAAAGTCAGGCTCAGCCATAATCTCCTCCTGATGATATAAAGTCAGGCTCAGTCATCATCTCCTCCTGATGATATAAAGTCAGGCTCAGCCATCATCTCCTCCTGATGATATAAAGTCAGGCTCAGCCATCATCTCCTCCTGATGATATAAAGTCAGGCTCAGTCATCATCTCCTCCTGATGATATAAAGTCAGGCTCAGCCATCATCTCCTCCTGATGATATAAAGTCAGGCTCAGCCATCATCTCCTCCTGATGATATAAAGTCAGGCTCAGCCATCATCTCCTCCTGATGATATAAAGTCAGGCTCAGCCATCATCTCCTCCTGATGATATAAAGTCAGGCTCAGCCATCATCTCCTCCTGATGATATAAAGTCAGGCTCAGCCATCATCTCCTCCTGATGATATAAAGTCAGGCTCAGCCATCATCTCCTCCTGATGATATAAAGTCAGGCTCAGCCATCATCTCCTCCTGATGATATAAAGTCAGGCTCAGCCATCATCTCCTCCTGATGATATAAAGTCAGGTGAAGTCTCGTAGTCCACAGAACATTTCTGGAGCTTCACAGTAAAACAGAGTTGCAGCGTTCTGCTGAACAGCTGAAGCAGCTGGAGATGATTTGAACATCAGATGTCTCCATGCAGCTCGTCTGCTGTGATCACAGAGATCAACCTGATCTGAGGAGACCAGATTTAACTCTTTATTAAGACGAAGTCTTCGCTGGAGCTAACAGTGTCTAAAATTAGCTACATTTTGAATGGAGTCTGGAGCTATCTGACCAGTGAACGAATACTTTCAGGGGTTGTCAGATGTTGTTGGTGGTAATGATTGAAATCAGGAAGTATCTGATCAAACGGGTCAGAAGATCTGACAGAATCGTTCCATGTGAACGTTCTCGACAGTTTTTTGAAGCTCGGTGCTGCAGGAACATTTCAGCGCAGGTTTGAGACTCGTCCCTGTCTTCATGTGTGTCTCTGCTGAGTTGGAAGATGAGGTTCAGGTTGAGGCTGTGATGCCGGCAGACTTAATCTCAGGAAGCGTGAAGTGTTTGTGGAGCTCAGGTCGGCTCGTCTTTCTGTGTGTTTGGACTCTTTGATGCGGCAGGAAGGAGACGTGTCCCAACTCGACTCTGCAGCTCAGACTGCACGGCCGAGTCCGACATGAAAGACCGACAAAGAAGAGACGTGCAGATGGACGGAGACGGGCCTCCTTCATTTATCAGCAACACAGCTGAGACTCTCTGCTGTTCTCTCACCTCATCTGTTCTGACCAGAATCCTGTAGTCGGGTCAATATCTTGCTCTCGTTAAGAACTTTTATAAGTTTCACAAAAAGCCCAAACTTTAAAATCTAAACACAAGCAGCCGTTTGTCTGAATTAAATTGGCAAAATTTTGAATGAAATCTGGTTCAATCAAAGAAAAAGTGTTGATGCTCCGCACAAAATCCAAAGAGCAGGAGGAGGGTGGAGGAGGAGGGTGGAGGAGGAGGTGGGTGGAGGAGGTGGGTGGTGGAGGAGGGTGGTGGAGGAGGGTGGAGGAGGAGGAGGAGGGTGGAGGAGGTGGGTGGAGGAGGGTGGAGGAGGAGGAGGTGGGTGGAGGAGGAAGTGGGTGGAGGAGGTGGAGGAGGGTGGAGGAGGTGGGTGGAGGAGGAGGTGGGTGGAGGAGGAGGAGGAGGAGGAGGAGGAGGAGGAGGAGGAGGAGGAGGAGGGCCTCTGTTAGTGCTTCAGTACCTGAGAGGCTCTTTGAAGTGTGAACATGGAGAGAAACAGGCAGAACAGTCAGAAACTACAACTGAGTCCAAACTGTCAGAACTTTATTTAAAAAGCTGGTGCAGATCCAGAACCGGTCTGAAACAAAGCGACACGTCAGGATTGTTGAGTCCAGAGTGATTTTGAGGTGAAGTCGTGTTAAAGGGACTCCGTCTGTCATCAGCTGCAGAGTCCACAGCAGCAGCTTCCAGCTGTGCAGCTCATAATCTCTGCTCAGCCCAGTTTCCCACGCTGAGCTCATTCCTCAGACACAAAACAATGAGTCCGGACCAGATGACTCCCCCTCCTCCCCCCTCCCCCCCGCCTCCCCCCGACACACACACACACACACACACACACACACACACACACACACAGATTGGTATAATTTGCAACAGCTGGCCACTCCAGAGGAAAAAGAAGTGCACTTGTTCTTTTATGGCTTGTTGGGAAGATGAGGAGCTCTCAGCTGGTTTTCCCACACTGCACTGCTGCCGCCGCCGCTGTCTGCAGGACAGACCCATGTCTTCCTGTAAGACTCGATGCATGTTCAGCTGCACGTCTCTGTCATTTCACAGCCAACAAACGTCTGACAGGTGGACTCCTGCAGGACAGTCGGTTGTTGTCAGGTGTGTTCACGTTACAAACATCAGAAATCTAATCGAAGTCAGCTTTTAGTTTAAACTTTCAATTCAAAAGAAGTAACAGTGGCAGAGGAAACGCTGACAGCGTCGGACATGTTGGTTTATTGTCTTCTCCAGAGATCCTTTATTGATGAGTTTGTGAGGAGGGCTCACTCTGGACAGATTAGAGGAACAGAACTTGTGCTGTTTGATGTTTTATTTTTGGTGAATATTATTTGAACGTGTCAAAAGTGGAGAGTCTTTACTGATCCACATGTGAGAGTCCGACAGCAGCAGAGCCGTCAGTGCTCAAATAAAAAGATGAAATCAGAAACAGAACCATGAGTTTGGACAGTCGTGACCCGTCTGCTTCAACACAGTTTACATTCTCAGCTCTGATTTGGCACCGTCGGTCCATTTTGATGCAAATGTTTTAAAGTGTCTTAATGAGCCTCGTGACCTGTGAGTCACTGCTGTCGCTTCAACCGCCGACAACTTCCTGCCTCTGACAGGTTACCATAGCAACAGGAGTGATGCGTACCACCGGTGGTGCCAGAGAAGAAGAAAAGTGGTTCCCTGAATGTAAAGACGGGTCAGACTCAGGGATTTGAACCTTAACATCTTTGGTTGGAGTCCAACAGGACCTCTGTTGTGTCTCCGTCTGCTTTATTTCCTGTCGCATCTCTTCTGTCTGACACACAAGCTCAGAATAAAACTAGATAAATACATATAAAAGCTTTTTGAACAAAGCAGCTGTGATCAGCGACTGCAAAACAATTATTTTAATGATCAATTGATTCATTAACTCGTCTTCAGGTGTCTTCTGTTGTCCAACCAACAGTCCAGAACTCAAAGACTCGTCATTCACAGTCAGAGAACATTTAAGAAGCTGAACCGGATCATTTTTTGATGTTTTTGCTTTAAAAATGGTCCAAACGATAAATCAGTGACCCAGATAGTTTGTGACTAATCTTATTTTGATCGATGATTTGATCAATCGTAGCAGCTCTGGTCAGTTTGCATATTTAAGATGATTGTACGACAGCTTTGTGGAGACAGTGCTGCATGTTGATGCTTCTTTTACAGTCGATGTATAATCTTCACCTGATGAAGTCTGTGTGTCGGACGCTGTGTCGGAGCCTTTCAGGAGGTTTTCACATGTTATGACTCTGACATGTGGTTTAATCTCTGAGTCCTCTCTGGGCGGAGGTGTGATGGGTGACAGGTGGAGGAGCTGCTCTCACAGACAGATAGAAACAGTCTGTGGTTCAGTTTCCTCTCTGAACAGTCCGGTTGACCTCGAGGCCTCCAGGGGCCTTTTATTGTTTCCCTGACTGACACTCGAGGGGCCCCGAGGCCTCGAGTGACGAGAGCTGAAGAATTTTAAGAGTTCAGTTTGACAAAAACCCGAAGAGGAGAGCGAACAGAACAGCTTCTCTGTGAAATCATCCTCCTGATGACGGAGCGTCAATCACTGTTCTGTGACTTGAGATAATATTTTCCATATATGATTAAACTTCATACCACAGTGAACCTGATCAGTAATAAACAGCTGCAGCTCTAATTAATAATCATTTGCTTCTCGACTGAGAGAAAACTTCTCAGCAGTGATTCTGATGATCAATCAATCAGTTTTATTCATAATCGCCTGAAATTATCTGAAGTGATGAAGACATGATGAATATTTAAATTTTCCCACATTTTTTGATAAATTACTGAATTATTGATTTAAATAGATGTTTGTAAAATTAACAGTCAAGATGTCATTACCTGCTGAGATGGTGTTTATATAGTGTGTATGGTGTGTAGAGCGTAGTGTGTGTAGTGCGTATGGTGTGTAGTGCGTATGGTGTGTAGTGTGTATGGTGTGTGGGGTCACAACAGTATATAATTCTGTGTGTTCTGTAAACAAAGATGTCTGTTGGTGGGTCAGTAGGACCGTCTCAGTCGAAGTGTCTCTGCAGGTTAAGGTGACATTTTATTTTCAGTCAGATCAGAAACAACAGAAACGAACGTGAGTCTGTAGGAGGACACGTTTCTGTAGGACACGTTTCTGTAGGAGGAGAGAACCAACAGTCAAAAACTCAAAAAGTCTTCATTCTCTGTCAGAAGTGACGAAGACGAGCGGCAAATCGTCACATTTAAGAAGCTGAACCAGAAGTTTGATGTCTTTACTTGAAAATGTCTCTTCAGGAAAAAGCTTGAATGTCAGATTAATGTTGGGCTCTAGATGTTGTAACTGAGACCTGGCAGGTGACATGATGCTCCACCTTTGACCTTTCTTTATGTTCTCCACCATCTGATAAAAACGAGCTGCAGATGGTTTCTGACGTCTGAAACCTTCGTGGTCACGTGACCTTTGATCACTCACCTGAGCTCTCGTGTCATTATGTCGGAGGACGTTCAGATGTGTTGCTTGATGAGGAAGTTTCCCGCCTCAGATCCTCAGGAGCGTCTCCAGCTGCTGACGGCTCTTTATTTACCCTCCTGCCCCCCCGACACAACAAACGTCCTCCTCTTCCTGCTCCTGATGTTTGTTCTCTCATCTCGCTTCACTTTGAAGAACAAACTCCACATTCTTGTCGCTGTGTGCTAATTAAAAGGCCTGTGGTGCGTTCAGGGTCACTGCTGCACCGTCACTCGCTGTCATTGGGACTCCATGACAACACAAGTCCTGTCCTGTCCTGTCCCCCACGACGCAGCCGCCATTTTGTTTTTTGAGACGGTTCTGAAAGAGACGGTCTTACTGTCGAGGCAGCTGGTGTCTTTATCTTTTGTTTCTGATCGTTTAGTTTCGTGGCTGCAGAGATTTACAGGAAGTCGTTAAAGGATCAGTTCACCCAGAGTGTAAATTCAGATATAAAGTCAGGCTCAGCCATCATCTCCTCCTGATGATATAAAGTCAGGCTCAGCCATCGTCTCCTCCTGATGATATAAAGTCAGGCTCAGCCATCGTCTCCTCCTGATGATATAAAGTCAGGCTCAGCCATCGTCTCCTCCTGATGATATAAAGTCAGGCTCAGCCATCGTCTCCTCCTGATGATATAAAGTCAGGCTCAGCCATCGTCTCCTCCTGATGATATAAAGTCAGGCTCAGCCATCATCTCCTCCTGATGATATAAAGTCAGGCTCAGCCATCATCTCCTCCTGATGATATAAAGTCAGGCTCAGCCATCGTCTCCTCCTGATGATATAAAGTCAGGCTCAGCCATCATCTCCTCCTGATGATATAAAGTCAGGCTCAGCCATCGTCTCCTCCTGATGATATAAAGTCAGGCTCAGCCATCATCTCCTCCTGATGATATAAAGTCAGGCTCAGCCATCATCTCCTGATGATATAAAGTCAGGCTCAGCCATCATCTCCTCCTGATGATATAAAGTCAGGCTCAGCCATCATCTCCTCCTGATGATATAAAGTCAGGCTCAGCCATCATCTCCTCCTGATGATATAAAGTCAGGCTCAGCCATCATCTCCTCCTGATGATATAAAGTCAGGTGAAGTCTCGTAGTCCACAGAACATTTCTGGAGCTTCACAGTAAAACAGAGTTGCAGCGTTCTGCTGAACATCTGAAGCAGCTGGAGATGATTTGAACATCAGATGTCTCCATGCAGCTCGTCTGCTGTGATCTCTTCTGTTCTGCAGACTGTGATCGCAGCAGACGAGCTGTATGGAGACATCTGATGTTTCTCCAGCTGCTTCAGATGTTCAGGAGAACACTGGGGGAGGAGATGTGACGTTTTTAAGTGAACTGTTCCTTTAAGATCAGTGGAAGCTGTTTTCTGGTCATAAAGTCTGAAGTTCAGCTGAATTATTTTCAGAGATCATTTTAAATGAGTCAAACTTCAGCGGTGACTTCAGGTCGTGTCAGTCGTTTTTAAATCTTTGTGTCTTTTTTTGAACTCTGAACTGTCGACTTCACATCACGTCTGTGACTCTGATAGTTCCTCGATGTTCACCTCCTCTAGCAGTTTGCTGTCAGGTGACAGTCGTGAACGATTCAGTGATTTCTGAGTGAGTCGATCAGCTGAGTGGAAACTCTGCTCAGTGTGTGTTCGTTTCCATGAAGCGTGTCGTCGTCTCTATTCGTCGATCATGTGACAGGTTGTCATTAAACCGACACCTGGATCAAACCTTGTCGGTGATGAAGTCACAGGAAGTTGTAACTGTGTAATTACACCTGGGCCTCCACACACACGGATGCTTTCCCACCGGAGACGAGCTGATGACGGTTGATTGTAGCTGTGGGTTGTTCTGGCTGCAGGCGCTGACATTTCATCTGCAAATGAAACTAAAGATCACGAGCTGACAGTTTCCTGCTGCAGCGTCTGAACTGAGGGTTTTTATATCAGAGCTCGGTGCGTCCGGGCTGTCTGCAGTTATTAGTTATAAAGTTATAAATACATTCATGTCAGCGTATGAAGCAGAATATAAAACTATATATGCTATAATAAATGTGGAGGTCTGTCTCTGACACTCAGCTGATCCAGAGTCTGTTTTTAGATCTGTGTTCTCCAAACAGCACCGGGATCAGTTTAGCACTGAGGACAGACTGTGTTCAGCTGCTGACTAACAGGTTTTATATATTTATTGATTTAAAGTTGGAGACAACGCTGAAAACTGCCTGTTGGTGCTTTCAAGGACAGTCCGACACTCGAGGTTTGACATCAGACAGCTGCACTTTTTATTTCAGTGCAACAAACGTCTAAAAGTTTCTCTTCAGTTTGATTTTCTGATAACTTTTCTCATGAGTGCATGAAGATCTTCTGTCTTTGTTTGTTTTTTTGGTCTGGTGGTGCGTTCATGGCCCTCTGATGTCAAAGACAAATGAACAGTATTTATGAGGGAAGTTGTTGGAAAATCAAAGATCCAAAGTAAAACATCGTGTCTCAAATCTCGAGTATCTGAATGTCCTTGAACGCACAGATAGTCAGTTTGCAGCGAGGTGCTGGTTCTTCACAACACCACAGTAACTTAAACACGTTGACTGAACGTCAGAGGTTCAGATTAACTTCAGCCTCTGCAGCTGTGAAGAACCAGTATTTATATAAATGTGTCTGAAATAAAGAGCAGAATGTTCCTTTAGCTCGTCCTTTACATTCAGGTCGGTGTCTCTGAACTCTGATCGGGTCTGTGTCTTCAGATTAAACATGTGAATGGGTCGACTCATGTCGGCTCAGACTAAACAGCTTGATACAATCTGCTGCTTCACGTCAACATGGAGGCGAACATGGAGGTGAACATGGAGGCGTCCTGTGAGGAGGCGCTGCGCTGCAGAATGTCTGCTGTGTTATCAGCCGTCACAGTCTGACAGGAGGACAGGAAGTGCCAGGAGACGCCAACACACTTTTTTTTACAGCAGTTGGGAAAGATTGATGGAGACGGCAGCGTTAAGATTTCTGCCTGATGGAAACACAGCGAACATTTAACTGACACGATCAGCTGTGGCTGCTCCCAGAGGAGGAGGAGGAGGAGGAGGAGGAGGAGGAGGAGGAGGAGGAGTGTGAAGAGCTCTTAAATCTCCCGGCGAGGCGACTGGTTCTGATGTTAATTAGTGGTTGTTGTGTCCAATGACTGGTCTTGTTTCTGGTCCGCCACCTCTTCTTCTGCTCTGTTTATTACAGCCTCGTGTGATCGTCTGATCAAACTCACTTGTTGTTTAGTTTATTGGTTTCATTGGAGCATTTGAAAGTTTCTTGTAGACGAGGCGGACCCAGCTGTGGTTGGTTTGACTCTGAACATGAGATTTATCACAAATGAAACGGTCTGCGTTCGGTCCATTAAAGAACCAGGCTGCTGCTTTTTGTTTCACTCTGATGCTGGTGAAAGCGGGCAGGTCGGTGCGTTCGAGGACCCTCCAACATCCTGAGAGTTTTGAGTGTCGGCTGCTGAAATAACCAAATTCACATGACCCGTTTTACAAAGACATTCCTGTTCCAGAGCCCCTCAGACAGCCACACCGGGTCAGCAGCAGAGGGTCCACGTCTGAGGGACGTCCTCAAACTGCTGCGTTCAACAGCTGCAGCTATTAGTTAGTTAGTTTGTATATATGATGAAGAACAAATCTCCGTGTTTGTTCGGAGATGGAAGTAGAGAATGTTCTGAAAGAGTCGAGCAGAAAGAGATCCCACAAATGTCCCACGCTGACGTTGTGGGTCGGTGCCGGCGCTGTAAACACGTTGACAACAGTTGCTGAATAATTCAAATAAATCAAATTAATTGATTGACTGTTTCAGTCGTCATGACAACACAGGCTCGACTCTTTCTGCGTCTGACTTTCTTAAAACGTGTTTTTCCAGCATGGACTCTGGTGCGTTCACTCACGCAGTCATGACTTCCAGTTCTGCCAAAGCTGACCGGCCGTGGAGACCTTTAACCTTTGACCCGACTGTAAACGGACATAAAGAAGCACTTCCCGTCCTGTGGGACGACACGCTCGCTGTGGGAATCGAGCTGGACGGACCCGACTCGCAGGAAACTGAACTGAAGTGTGTTACGGCATCGTGGGGGGGCTTCAGGGGGTCCTGGTCCTGCTGAGACTCTGTGATCTGTCTGCTCAGGAAGTGATTCAAGGCCCCGGGGACAGCAGAGACGGGGGTTTTCTATTATTATAGACGGTGTGGAGTCTGTGAAGGGGCAGAGATGCATTACAGGGACAAGCAGATGCATGCAGGGTAATTTTAGCCCTGCTCCCTGAGAGGAGGAGGAGGAGGAGCAGGAGGAGCAGGAGGAAAAAGTGACTGGTTTTCAAAGCTGAGTGAGGGTAAACAGATAATTACGGTGAGGGCTGCAGAGTGTGGACTGATTGATGTGATCGTCAGGTCTTTGCTCATCTTTTCCACCACAGTGTTGGAGATCGTACAGCTGACGGAGCTGCTGGACGTTCAGAGACGCCGAGGTTCAGGCTCTTAGCCACACCCCTGATCTGTGATGTCACTGGAGGGGTTTTACCTGCCAGCTGATGGAAAACGCCTGTCGTGACATCACAGGTGGGTGTGGCCAGAAGTTAGAGCCGCTGAACCGTACAGTATTTTAACTGAAGCCTTCACGGCGACAGTGGGCACTGTAACGCTAATATATTGTTATCGTGAGACGGCAGAAGTGTCGGCTGCTTTTGTTTATGATTTTAGATTTTAACATTTTACCTTCTATCGCGTCCAACTAGAAACAATATTCACGCACTAAAGAACATCTGGAATTAGACGGATATTTCCTGAAATAAATAAAACTTCATGGACTGAGCTGTTATTATGTTTAATAAACTGAGTTACGTTTGTCTCGAGCATGGAACATAAAATTGACTGATTTTTAAAGCAAGTTTTGTATTGTGAATATTTCCTCCTCTAAACTGAATATTTTTGGGTCGTCGTGGACAAAACAAGACATTTGATTCCACATTGTGTTGACCAAACAACTCCATGATCAATCAGAGAAATAATAATAATGATGATAATAATAATAATATAATAAATAATGCAGCTCTGGTGTCCCTGCAGCTGTCTTTACATCTGAACATCTGGATGCTGGCAGGTCGCCTGCAGCTCTGGACATTTTTCTCACGTGAGGTTTTGTTGTGGTGACGTCTCTGCTGTAAACCTGCTGCGACAGAAACACCCGGCCAGGGTTTCATTTCCAGGTCTTCACTGTGAAACGGGAGACGATCCAACAGCAAACAGAGGAGACGTTTACAGAAACAGAGCTCAGAGCTGAACTTCATTATTCTCTGTTTGATAAACAGAATTAATTACGTGTGAACTCAGACTTTTAATTTGGTTCAACTTGAGTCTTTGATCACCTCGTCTGAAGTTTCAAAGCCTCGCTCAGAGACAGTCTGCACCGCAGTCAGCAGCCTCTTGTTTCAGATGCAGCAGCAGATAGTGGCTGGACGTCCTCGGGCGGTGAAGACGGCGGCTCATTGTTCCTGTTGTTGATGTCTCAGACATCTGCAGACGATCCACTCATGTGGGTTTTTTTCATTTGTTGAAGAGCTGAAGCAGATTTCCATGTTGTCTTTTCTGCTCTGTGGTTTTTGGGAGGACATGATGTTCCTGATTACCGTCATTTAATCCTAAAGACGACATGTTTTGGCTCTTTTATTAAGTTTTTAGTGTTTCCAGAGACAGAAGACCTCCAGCAGTCTGTTTCCTGAACGCCAGGTTCACCTTCAGACTCCACAACATCCACGTCTACAACTTTATCAGCAAACAGAAGTATTTATCACACTGGAGGAAATGATTCAAAAGTCCCTTTGAAAATCACTCAGTTTTATGTTGCATTGCTCGAGGCAAACTTAGCTTTATGAAACACTGACGACAGCTCAGGTCTGTTGTTTGAAACTGAATCCATGAAGCTTCAACTGTTTCAAGAAACATCCTTAGCATTTCTGTAGTTCATGTCATAGTGCCGGAAAATCGTTCTATTCACATGGAAAAGAACAGAAACTAAAAAAACTGAAAACTAAAAACTTCTTCTGAAGTGAAGCAGACTGAAGGTGATCTGTCGTTACCAACAGATGTGTCCAGCGCTAGTTCTAGTTAGCTTAGCCAACAAGCTATTATGTCTGCAGACCATGTCGTGTTATTTACACCCTTAATCTGAAATCTTCACTGTAGCTGCTGAGCTAAAAGCGTTAGCACCCTGTCTGAAGTGTGTGTAGAGCTCGACCGCGTGACGAAGGTGTAAATAATTGTCTCTCACGAGCTGCATGGAGACATCTGATGTTCAAATCATCTCCAGCTGCTTCAGCTGTTCAGCAGAACGCTGCAACTCTGTTTTACTGTGAAGCTCCAGAAATGTTCTGTGGACTACGAGACTTCACCTGACTTTATATCATCAGGAGGAGATGATGACTGAGCCTGACTTTATATCATCAGGAGGAGATGATGACTGAGCCTGACTTTATATCATCAGGAGGAGATGATGGCTGAGCCTGACTTTATATCATCAGGAGGAGATGATGGCTGAGCCTGACTTTATATCATCAGGAGGAGATGATGGCTGAGCCTGACTTTATATCATCAGGAGGAGATGATGGCTGAGCCTGACTTTATATCATCAGGAGGAGATGATGGCTGAGCCTGACTTTATATCATCAGGAGGAGATGATGAGGTTAATGTTTGAGTGAACTGTTCCTTTAATCTCCCTTTAAAGCTCAGACAGAAGGTCTCCTGAGCTGGATGTTTTAGAAGTAGTGATTTTGTTTCCTTTTGAATTTCATTGAAGGTGAAGTTGGTCGTCTGTCTCTGCAGTGTTTCAGGTCAAACCACAGTCACGTCTCATCAGAGTGTTTGAAATGTTTTCCTCCAGCAGTGTGTGTCAGACTTCAGTCCACACATTCAGGACTGTGTGTCAGCAGCTGTGGGGTCTTTGTGAGGTTTGTTGGTGGGTGGAGGAGGTGGAGGAGGAGGTGGAGGAGGAGGTGGAGGTGGGGGTCCTGCTGGGTGTCTTTGTCTGTGATAATGAGGGCTGTGTTCGTTTGTTCCTGACGTCCCGGTGTGGTGACACCTCTGGGCGGAGCGTCTTCTTCTTTGGTGGTCTCTGCTGTTAAATCTTCAGCAAACACACTGCTGTGTGAGAGCGAGCAGAGCCGGGGCTGATGGGAATCTGCTGCCGGGTTATTTTAAGGTGGACGGCTGGAGTTTGTAAAGTCTCGTTGTTGATTGTGTTCGATGAACATTTCACCTCATTTACAACCAAACTTACAACTCAACTACTGACTTCAAGTTTCACTAAAAACTAAATTACAGAAGAGAAAATGTCCCAAACAAAAACTCAGCGTCACAAAATAATAATTATTTGTTTGGTTTCATCCAGTTGAAGGAAATCTGTGATTTAATGAGAGAATAAATGATGACAGGGCAGCTGCTCCACCTCCCACCTCCACTCCCTTCCTGTCTGCCCCCAACACACACACACACACACACACACACACACACACACACACACTTAATTGGAAATCCCCCCACCACACACACAGACACACAAACACACACACACACTTCTGACAGTACATGAAGAGTTTTGGTTGGATGAAAGACGTCACTTGGCTCTTTCAGAAACTGTGATGAGTTTTTAACACGTTTTTTTGGCCTCTTATTATTTAACATTAATACAGTAACATGTTTAAGCTGAACCCGTCTCAGTGGGGGTTCTGCAGGAGCTGGGTTACTTTTTTGATGTTGAAAGATCCAAAAACTGATCTTAACTGTGACGTCATCAAGACGAGTGAAGACGTCCTGAAAGTGATCAGTGTCGCAGGAACACGCATCAGTACAGACTGAGTTTATAAAAACATCCACTGAACTACACATCACCAGACCCCCTTAACAAATGTAGTGATTTTAAGAGTTGTTGAGTCAAAACAAACTTTATAAACTGTGTGAAACTCTGTCTCTGACTAATTCATATTTATTTGTTCCTTCTTGTAAATTCAGCAAATGTTCAACATGAACTTCTTTCTGTGTTTGAGTAGAAACATGGAGTCTGTTCGTCCCAGTGGTGGACTGTTGATTTGATCACTCAGTCGCAGGTTGATGTCAGGTGTGACTGAAGCTTTCAGGTCAGCAGGTTCTTCAGTGAAACTTTCTGTAGACTCGTTATCACCTGAAGCTCTTATCCATTCAGACCTGGAGCCGTCACACACACACACACACGCACACACTCTCCAGATTTTCACCTCCAGCCTGCCACTTTAATCTCCCCTCGTCCAATGAGAGCGCCCGGCTGGTGGCGGCTCTGTTTATCAAACAGAAGAAGAGATTAAGGTGATATCAGCGGCATCCTGCAGGCGCTCTACTGAGCGCGCTCACACCGGCCTTCAGCTCTAATTCCTCTCTGTTTGTTATTTTTGAATTCCAGCTGCGAGTCGGACTCACGGTCCTGTTTGTGTGGAGTACGATCCGGTTCAGTCAGGTGTATGTTCAGTCTGAACGTTTCCTCCTGATAACAGTGGGACTGATAGCACAGGGCTGTTCCTGTGTGGAAACCAAACACACCTTAATGTCTGTGTACATTCCTCTATAGGAGCCGTTACACATTAACAGAGACATTAATGTGTAACAGCTGCTCCTCCTCACTGACCCAGTTCACACACGACTGGACAGAACCAGAGAGGCTCAGGCTGCTGAGGCGGGACAGAAGCTCCCAGCTTCAGACACACACACACACACACACACACACACGGACATGTTCAAACAGGAAGTGGTGATGTTGTGACGACAACAAATTCGACCAATTGCTGTGAAGAAGAAATCAAAAGAGGGCTGAAAGAAACAAAAACGGCCAGAAGACGAACAATAAAACCTCCTGTACACTGTGTGTGTGTGTGTGTGTGTGTGTGTGTGTGTGTGTGTGTGTGTGTGTTACCTACACCTGGCCCAGTCCCCAGGTAGTTCAGGAGTTCCTCAAACTTCACAATAACATGAAACCTGAGTCTGAACAGAAGTTTAACAGCGATCCAACACAGAGGCGCTGAGTGTGACGGGCCGCGGGCCAGAATCACACACCTGCTGTTGTTTCCTCACATTACAGTATGTACATTTTCTTCAGCCGATAAGAGAACTGAAGCCTTTTTCTCTTGTGTTTTAAAATGTTTTGAACGGACTCGGTCTCGGTCTGGTTCTGTCACAACACCAGTCAACAGGATGATGTCATTCATAAAATGAGCCCAGATATGTAACGTGATGATGATAATGATCCTCAGTCTGTTTTCTGTGTTCGGGACTTCAGGAGCTCGTTCAGTTCTTCAGGCGTCCTCCGTGTGACTGACCTCTGTTCACGGTTCTGGTTGATTGTGTTGAAGGTCTGTGGTTCTGTACCAGGCTGCAGTCACAGCACTGAGGGAGTCTTTACAAGAGTCTTGTTCTGCCGGTGACCTCTGACGGGTCCAGGATCAGAGGAGTCTCAGCACTAAACTGTTTCATGTTGTGGACTTTTGACTCTGCTGCATTCCTCACATTCCTCCCTGTGAGTCAGCCTCTCCTCCCCCACCAGCAGAGCTTTATCTCTCTGAGGCTTCAGCTTGTTGACCTCTGACCCGGCAGCACCTGCAGAGAGACCAGATCTGGTTTACTGTGCTGCTCTGAACCTGACTGAGTCTGTTCGTTGGTTTATGGCAATAATTATTGAACTTAACCGTCATGTGAAGTCGTCACATGCTGCTCTTCTGCCTCAGAGCTTTAAAATACACCACTTGAGGTTTTTGGACTGTTAGTCTGCTTCAAACAAGCGAGTTAGTGTGACTTGTGTCTGCAGTCAGTGTTTCTTTCTGTTCTGAATGTCGTGCATGAAATCCCTGAGACGAACGGACACAATGTCTTATTTTTTACACAAAGAAATAAATAAATGATGTTTAATATGCTGAATTCACAAGAAGGAACAAATAAGTCAGAATCAGTCAGAGACAGAGTTTCACACAGTTTATAAAGTGTCTCCAACTCAACAACTCACTAAACTGACACATTTGTTAAGGGAGTCTGGGGACAAAGAAGTCGCCTATACTGGTTACTGTTCAGTGTATCTGTAAAATGTGACATGTTTAGATCAATAAAATGTTTCTTCTTTCATAAATTGAGTGTAAATGGTGAAATTAGTGTAAACAGTGTGTTCAAACAGCTGCTAAATGTTGGCAGGTCAGACTTTAGCACTTTAGACACAGAAGCAGACAGGCTGGTGCAGCCATGCTGCCACAAACTGACACTTTCTACAAGCAAACACACAACTTACTGTTTTCATTTAATGCTGAATTTACAAGAAGGAGACAATGATTCAGAATCTGTCAGAGACAGAGTTTCACTACGTTATAAAGTTTGTTTTAACTCGACAACTCTGAAAATCACTACATTTGTTAATGGAGTCTGGTGATGTTGTGTTACTGGTTCAGTGGTTGGATCAGTTGATATTTTTCTCTTTGTATTCTTGAGTCAAACAAATGTGGACATTGGAGCACATGTTCAGGCTCTCGTGTGGTGACAGGAAGAAGGCCTCAGTCTGAAGCCTGTTCGCTGCATCAGGGTTTAATGTTTGTCTTGGTGTGTTTTCATTGTTCGGGACGAGGTCAAAGTTCGTGGTTGTGACTTCAGTGTGAACTTCTTTGCTTTGTTTCCTGCTTCGGTCTGAACTCACATGTTCACTGAAGGTTTTCTACGTTTTCTTTTCCATCCAAAGTTTATCTCACGTTCGTTCACAAACGATTCTGGATCTTATAACTGTTTGAATAATCAGTAGTAACCCTGACAGTATTTGTTCATCTTGATTGGAGAAGGCACCAAACTCCCTTTGAAAATCTGTCAGTTTTATGTTGCATCACTCAGAGAAAACAAGACATAATTTATTAAACACTGATGACAACAAATTCATAATTTTGGGCATGAAAGTGAAACCAAATTTCTTTTCTTTTTTTTTGGAATTCAGGTTCATCTGAAATGTTTTAGTACTTTGATTTGTTTTTATAGTTTTCTAAAACTTCATTAAAGAATACTTCTGTGTAGTTTTGAAGCAGTTAACTGAACTCAGTTGAGTGTTGAGTCAGAATAATCTGGTCCGTGCAGCTCGCTCAGAATAATCAGATTACTGACGAGCCTGTAAACACAGAGGTGACCTTTGACCTCGGCCCTGCTCGGTACCTGCTGCGTGCACGTTGTCGTTGCCGCTGCGAGCGTCGACTCTCTGCAGACGATGCTGCAGATGGAGGACGAGGCTCGCTCATGCCCACACGTCCAAAAGTCAAAGCGGCCATTGTTCGTTCCTCCGGAGAAGAATGCGATGAGGTCATGGGAGGAAATTTAATTGGACCGTGCTGCGAGCCGGGGCGTTCCCCCCGGACCTTCATCCCCTGTCCTCCCCCTCCTCCTCCCCCCTCCACAACAACTGTAAACCCCCTCCTCCCCCTCCCGACCCTCAGGCCGACCCCGAGGCCTCGCTCCACCGGCGGGAAGACGATTCACAGGAGGCACTGCACAAAAACATCCGCGGTCACAACCGAGCCACACTGAAGGACCTGAAACAGGACGTCTGAAGGACTGACCCCGCCAAAATAAGCTAAACCAAAAACAAAACTTCAGATACGTGTAGATGTGAATTAATATATACAATGTGACATCATTTAATGTTTCTGTTTTAATTTGCGTCTGTTGATTTACCTTTGTGTTAATTCTTCATCATTTGTTTTAATACTTATTTTATTCATTCATTCATTTAGTCAGTTATTTTCACAGCGGCTTCCTGTTCGTGTCCCGTAGCCTTGGCTGAAATCTGGAAACATGAAGTTCTGTTGAAGGACAGCAGAGCTCGTTACGTCCTCTCAGGAGTCTGTGGACTCACTGTGGTGTCTTCCTCCCCCGTCCTGATCTGTCCTCCTCAAGGACGTCTTCCTCGTTAAACTCTGGTGGAAGACAAACATCTGTCTCTGAGCTCTGAGGATCAGATCCTCCTCACTCAGACTGTGATGACGGAGGAGGAGGTTTGTTAGCCTGAACAGAGGCGATGAGGTTAAAGTTCACTGATGGAGAATCAGATGAAGTCTGATGATCAGTATCTGGTCTTCAGACCGCTCGTGCTGCTGAGCTGCACTTCTCTCTCCTCTCTTATCAAACCCTCGTTCTGCTGATTGGATGAACGTCTGGTCTGCCGAGGTTTCGTCCTCCGACACGTCTCGACGCGTCTGTAACGCTGCTGCTGCAGGTCTGATGACAGGACGGACTGCAGGAAACCAGAGCGAGGAGGACAGCAAAGAGCCGAGACAAGACGAGACAGGCAGGACGAGCGGCTGGGTCTGCTGCAGCCTCTTACGCTCCTCAGCTTCCTGTTTGATATCCAGAAAAACAAAGATGTTACACTGACGGACTGGATGTGTGACGGCTGGAAGCAGAGAAGAAATGAGATAATAATCAGTTATCGTTTATCATGATCACGTTTGTTTCTGAGAGAAACAAGAAATGTTTTTGTCATGAAGTTTCTAATGTACCCAGGTATTTAAAGGTCCTGCTCACAGGATGCTGTTCTCTGGTATCTGTCCGTCAGGAGACCCGCGGATCGCCTCGGTACTGTAACTGTCCTCCAAATCACAGAATGAAGTCATAAAGTTGTGTTTGTACGGTGGTCTGTGAGGCCCAGAAACACTCAATATCTGGCATAACTGTAAAATGTCTGCGGTTATTTTACGTTATTGAAGTTTTTCTGCCGCTTGGTTCTGAGGCGGGGCTCTGTCACCAGCCTGCTGAGGGACTCTGTTGTTAGTCACTGCTCAGCTCACTGTGGAGTGAACGAAGGGGACGTTCAGACGCTGTTGGAGACGCAGAGGAAGACGTGATGAACGTTTAAACATCGGGTTGACACAGCGTGTTTCCTCCTCCGGCTGGTGACGCTGACGACCAGCGAACTCTTCTCTGCTGATCGCTCAGAGGTCAGAGGTCAGAGGTCAGAGGCCGTGGTTTGTTGCTCAAGGACACTTCAGCAGAGTCTGAAGGAAAATCCTCCTCTGCTCTCAGTTGTCTTGTCTTCCATATCTGGGCAGGAAAAAACTCCCAGCAGCCCTCTCTCTCTCTCTCTCTCTCTCTCTCTCTCTCCTCTCTCTCTCCCCCTCTCTCCCTCTCTCTCTCTCTCTCTCTCTCTCTCTCTCTCTCTCCTCTCTCTCTCCCCCTCTCTCCCTCTCTCTCTCTCTCTCCCCCTCTCTCTCTCTCTCCCCTCTCTCTCTCTCTCCCTCTCCCTCTCTCCCTCTCTCTCTCTCTCTCCCTCTCCCCTCTCTCTCCCCTCTCTCTCTCTCTCTCTCCCTCTCCCCTCTCTCTCCCCTCTCTCTCTCTCTCTCCCCTCTCTCTCTCTCTCTCTCTCTCTCTCCCCTCTCTCTCCCCTCTCTCTCCCTCTCTCTCTCTCTCCCCTCTCTCTCTCTCTCCTCTCTCTCTCCCCCCCTCTCTCTCCCCCCTCTCTCTCTCTCTCTCTCTCTCTCTCCCCCCCCTCCTCTCTCTCCCCCCCTCTCTCTCCCCTCTCTCCCCTCTCTCCCCCCCCCTCTCTCTCTCTCTCTCACATGAACAGCCTGTGTTGCTCGCTCGCCCTCTTCTCTCGTCTGTGGACTCTTTCTTTCTCCGTCGGTCGGTCCGGCGTCACTCTGCCCGGCGGAAACACATTCCAGCCGGTTCATTCCTGCCGTCACTGTGTAACCCCCCCATCGCCCCCCCCATCGCCCCCCGTCACCCCCCCATCGCCCCCCATCACCCCCCCGTCGCCCCCCCGTCACTCCCCATACAGTCTTGGAGAGAAAGGCTCCTTCCCCTCAACGACTGGAGGCTCTTTTCATGTTGGGACCTGACGGCGGGCCCCTGAGGAGACTCTCCCGGGGTCAGCGCCCCACAATAGGCGGGTTAGCTCTGCTTAAAGCAAAACCAGCTAATTGACGACGTCGGCGTTTGTTTCTCAGCGGAGAGGTTCGGTTCAGGAGGGTCTTAACGGCAGCTTAAATCTGCTGCAAGAAAGAAAGACAGGCTGTATAGTGTTTGGTTCTGTGGCTTAAAGGTTGAGTTCACAGTTTTTTAACCCAGACTTTATTATACTGTCGTTTCCTGTTTATAACCGGAGGAGGAGGAAACCTCACGCTGAGCTTCAGCGGGCCACTAACAGAAAACGTTCAGTCTGAAAGGTTTGAGTGATCCAACAATGACAGTTTTACTGATATGTCCATATTTAGCTGCTGACATCTATTTGTATTTCACTTCTCTGTCCTCTGTGAGAAAGCTTCAGTTCTGTATCAGCTGATTGTTAGAAGAGCTGAAATCCACTGAGTCATCAGATCCGTCACCACAGACTGAAACCTCAGCAGGTCCTGATCGTTTGGCCCACAGGGCTGAAAATTAACACGGATGTAGTCGACATGATGTAAAACTCAAGTGGTGATGTTCATAGTTGTAGCGTCCAGCACGGCCTTGTCAAGGGTCCTCAGAGATGACCTACCTGCTGCACTGATTGTCTTTGACTTATTTTGCCCTGAGCTTTGTGTTTCAGGCGCCTGTTCACAAACATCTGCAGGCACTTTAAGGTTTGATGGAAGCTGGACCTGCATGTTTTCAGGTTATATTGTGATTTATAGGTGACAGTTTGTTCTGTAACTGTAACGAGTTTGTATGTAATCACTGCATTGACGGCACAATAACTGTGTTTCGTTTGGGAGCAAGAAAACTCATTTTAAATGTGCTGTTTACCAAAAACACAGAGCTAGTTTGTGTGTCTGGAGGTTGAAACACTCTGTTGTGTCCTCTCGTCTGTTGGACTTTTCTTCCTTCAACCTCATTTCTCAAGTTGCCTTAAAATAGTCAGAAAAAGTGTGCTTTTATTTTGGTAGAACACTTAAAAGCATGTCTTCCTGTCCTGTCAACTTCCTGTCTTTGGAGACACGTTTGGTCCTGGTGTCTAAAAGCATGAATAATGTCACCACAGGAGAGTCTGAGCTGCAGAGACGGACGCTTTTTAAAATGATGGGAAATGTGACTGAAGTCTGGTTCAGAGCAGCGACTCCATCTTGTGTCCCGCTGGGAGTCTGAATGATTTCTGTGGAGCTGCTGCAGAGTCGGCGGCTCGTCTGTGTCCCTGCAGAGAGCCGGGCGGGTTTGTTGTGCCGTCACTCGGGTCAGAACATTAACGTACAGCGTGCTCTTTGTTTGGGCTCTCCACTGTAAAATTCTTGCTCTCATCAATACGCCGATTGTTCTGGAGGAGCGGACAGAATTCCTCCAGCGCCGGGCTGCAGTCACACAGACGGGCTCACATCATCAACACTTAAGACTCGTCGCATCACTGATCACTGATCACTGATCAGCAGTTAATCAATATATTCAAATGAGGAAGTCTGTGAGTTGATGAACATCCTGAGCTCTGATTGGACGGTGGGTCGATAGACGACGACGGTGTGTGTTTGTTTCACACTTTGTAAAGTTCTGTTCTGAATCTGTTAATGACGATCAGCAGTAAATCTGACGATCAGAGTATTGATTACTATTACTATTGTAAGTACTATTGATTACTTTATCTTTGAGGAGATGAAGTTGAATATGAAGGAAAAGCTGATTATTTTTTGTCAGTCGACTGATCGATCGTCTGACTCATTGATTCAGTTTTGGTTTCCTCAACTTTGTTTGACGTTTTTGTTATTTTTCTTTTGATATATGAAAGAAAATCAGCACAAACAGAAGAACGAAGAGTCGACGAAAAACATAATGGTAGAAAATTCAAATGAAAAAATGAAATGTTATTAAGAAAAGGAATGAAGGTGTGGATGTGAAGTTTCCACCTGCTCCCGTTAAATCATTCATTCATTCATTCATTAACAGAGTTCGACAGGAAATCTTTCAAAAGTTACTAATCAGACCAATAGTGTGATTTTAATGATCAGATATCAGGATTATAATGCGTAAGAAGAGGTGATGGCTCCTGTGACAGCGTCCTCTGTCCTCCAGCTGTCTCTTATTGACAGCATCATCACTTCCTCCTCATCTCCTCGTCCAATCAGAGCGTCCCAGCAGCCACCTGTGTTCAGGGCCGAACCCTGTTTGTCGCCTCGCTGCTGTTTGCCTCCTGATTGCTGCGCTAACAGATGCCTTTGTCCAGTTTGTGAGGATGTGGAGGCGTTTCTCTCTGTGAAGATGACACATGAGCGTGTTCCTGCCGGCTGGTGTCCGTCCCGACCCTCCTTATGAAACGCTTCACTTCGCTCTTTGATCTGAAGCCAGAGGAAAGTCTTCAGATCGCAGATGTTCAGGATCACGTCGGAATAAAACTCCCTTTGTTCTGAAACTCCCACAATCATAGATCAGACTTCACTTTACAGATATAACATGAAAGATTTCTGCATTAAATCATCTAAAAAGGACACGACCTTTGTTCTTCATGTTGTTCAGTTCTGACATTAATCCAGAGAATCCACCGGTTTCCTCAAAGTAACCTTCAGCAGAGCGTCGGAGAGGAAGTCAGGACGGGACCAAACAAAACAAGAAGAAAGCTTTAAAACGCCTCGTCTGAGTCACAGAGACGGGTTCATCCGCAGTGGAGACAACAACTCCCATGATCCCGCGCTCCTCACTTCCTGTTGAGTTGTGACTGACTCTGGGTTTAAATTCATTTTGTCTCAAGTTACTGACAAAACACTTCACTTTCATTTTCCATCACAGCTTTAACATCTGATCCTTCTGGATATTACTGAACATTAAAATATGTAAAATGCAGGACTGTCAACAAATCAACAATAATGATGTAGCGTTAGTTAGCTAGCTAGTTAGTTGTTATAAGGAAAAGGACCATAAAAACGATATTAGGATGGTTATCATCCTTTTTAATGCCAAAAATATTTTTTCTCTTGCTGCTTCTGCAACCATGTTGCCCATTAATTGCAAAGCATTCTGGGAGATTTCTCATAAGTCAGTCTGTGGCCTCTGTGAGCGTCTGTACTGACTGTTTGGTCTATAAAGTGTCAGATATCAGCGACACAGCTTCATAAAGTGTGACGACATGAACAGGTTCCGTTTACTGACACACGAGTCACAACAGGCACACATACCACCAGACGCACCACAATGAATGAATTTAGGTGAAATTCACATAAAATCAATATTTCAAGGAATTAATACAAAAGTCTAACTTTTGTATTAATTCTTGTTTTAGTCCTCCTTCTACATCTTTAAAGTGAAAACATGAAACATCATCTGCTTCCAGCACATTTTATAAACGAAACAATTAATCGATTAATCATGAAGGTATCGTCAGATCGATCGATCGATCGTTGAGCAGCTTCTTCTCTGACCATCAGATTTGCTGCTGATTGATGATGTTTGTCTCCTCCATCACGACAGCTCACCATGTTTGTTTGACTCGTCACGTCTCCACCCGTTTAAAATGTTACAGCTTCTTATTAACCTTGACCCAACAGAGGTCCACACACACACACACACACACACACACACACACACACACACACACACACACACACAGTGGGAGGAGGAAGTCGGTGTGTTTGCAGTTGCTTCATTGTTTCCTGTAATAAACTGCAGCCTTTTGTGAGCGGCCGTCAGTCCTATCAGCTGCTTCACCTTTATTTGCCGTCGGCACAGAGGGGCCCCCGGGGGGCCGGGGCCGGGGGGGCCGGGGCCCCTGTCAGCACGCTGTTTACAGAGCGGATTCTTTGGCTGAGCACACAGCCGACCCCCCGCCGCCCGGCTCAAACATGGCGGCGTTCCTTCACACGCTGACGGACGGCTCCTGGATGGTGGAGTCGTCTGCTCGCCGGCCTGCTCAGACTCGCCAAAAATGTGCCGAGCAGCAGCGACGAGCGAGTGTCAGGAGTTAAAGGAGCAGTCCGCTTCACATTCCTGCTCCTCGTGTCTGAACTCAGCAGTTCTTAGAGAGCGTCCGTCCGTCCCGTCCGCTTGTTTCCTGGGAAATCGGCTCACAGACGCTCGCTGCAGAGATGTTTAATAAACTTCATGTTATTTATGTTCACGTTCTCAGGCAGAGCGACTTCACTGAGGCGTCTGCAAGGCCTGGAAACACCTTAAACTCAAGGCCTTCAACGTCTCTGACATTTTACAGACCAAACAACTTATCCATTACGTGAGAATTAACCTTCATGTCCTGTCTTGTCCTCTGCAGGTAAGGCCTTCGACATCACCTACGTGCGGCTCAAGTTCCACACCAGCCGTCCGGAGAGCTTCGCCATCTACAAGCGGACCAGGGAGGGCGGGCCCTGGGTGCCGTACCAGTACTACAGCGGCTCCTGCGAGAAGACGTATCAGAAGGCGAGCCACAGCTTCATCCGGACCGGAGAGGATGAGCGGCAGGCGCTCTGCACCGACGACTTCAGCGACATCTCGCCGCTCACCGGAGGAAACGTGGCCTTCTCCACGCTGGAGGGCCGACCCAGCGCCTACAACTTCGACAACAGCCCCGTCCTCCAGGTAAACAGGAAGTGGTGCTCCTGTTTCTGTGAGCGAGAATGTAAAATGTCTGAAATATAAAAACAGTGGTGAGTTCAGGAGCTCGACAGGAAGTGATGTCACTGCTGATTGTGTTCAGAGTCATGATTTAGATTTTAAATCAAAAATGTATCAACATGTGTTTATTTAAATCTGAACAGACTCAGTGATTCTCCACCTCTGAGGAAAATAACACTTCAAAGATGTCACAGCTAGCTTAGCGTTAGCCTGCAGCTAGCTCAGCGTTAGCCTGCAGCTAGCTCAGCGTTAGCCTGCAGCTAGCTCAGCGTTAGCCTGCAGCGTCACTTCCAGACTCCTCTCCTGTGTGATGGAGACGATCAGCTGACTGGTACCAGAGGAAACTCTGGCAGCGTCCGACATGTTGGTTTATTTTCTCTTTCAGAGATCTTTTATTGATTTGTTTGTGAAGAGGGCTCACTCTGGGCAGATTAGAGAAACTGAACTCTTTGAAATGAAGCGGTCTGACTGAAGCTGGATGAGTCATGTTTCAGTCTCCTGCCTGTTGAATAATGAAAGCAGGATCAGAAAGTGTTGCTGGTTCTGTCTCTGTGACTAACATGATTAGCGTGAGCAGCAGTGGAGAGGCTCTGTTCTATCTTTAGGACCAGTTAAACCCGTCCTCGTCCACATCACAAGACTTATTTTCTCCTCCTGATCAGTGTGTCGCTCGGCTCACTTGTTGCTGCTCCATTTCACCAACCTTCAAGTATTTACATCATACTTCATCTCACACAGCTCGTTACAGTTATTGGATCTGTTGTGTTAGTATGTACAGTTCACATCCACTTCATGACCCGGTACTGCCGGTCCTCAAAGGTCAGCGTGTCAAATAATAGACCTGAAGTGTCATCAGAGGAGCAGTTCACCCAAAACTAAAATCCAGCCATCATCTCCTCCTCCTGATGATATAAAGTCAGGCTCAGCCATCATCTCCTCCTGATGATATAAAGTCAGGCTCAGTCATCATCTCCTCCTGATGATATAAAGTCAGGCTCAGCCATCATCTCCTCCTGATGATATAAAGTCAGGCTCAGCCATCGTCTCCTCCTGATGATATAAAGTCAGGCTCAGCCATCATCTCCTCCTGATGATATAAAGTCAGGCTCAGTCATCATCTCCTCCTGATGATATAAAGTCAGGCTCAGTCATCATCTCCTCCTGATGATATAAAGTCAGGCTCAGCCATCATCTCCTCCTGATGATATAAAGTCAGGCTCAGCCATCGTCTCCTCCTGATGATATAAAGTCAGGCTCAGCCATCATCTCCTCCTGATGATATAAAGTCAGGCTCAGCCATCGTCTCCTCCTGATGATATAAAGTCAGGCTCAGCCATCATCTCCTCCTGATGATATAAAGTCCTCAACAAAGTCTCTCCTCACATGTGCAGAACCTGCCTGAGAAACATCATGTTTAAAGTTTTCTCAGTGTCACAGTGATCAGTGATCGTTGTCTGTACATCCACAGGTTCACTGCTAACAGGAAGTGCTAACAGCTAATTTGGCAAAGTTTTAATGGCATTTTGGAGTTTGTCGGATGTGTTTTTGTGTTTTTACGTTTTAAATCAAGCTGCTTCAGTTGTTATGGAGACGCTGCGTCTTTAAACTGCTCCTCTGACGCAGCAGCTTCCTGTCCCCTCGTTAGCTGCTGCAGCTCGTTAAGAAGCTCTGAGCTCATCAGTCCTTGTCGTCTTCTTCTTCTCTCCTCTGGACTCTTCTGAGAAACACGCCGCTGTGATGGTGGTTGTTTTTCCCAGCAGTCAGTTCTGCCAAGTGTTGCGACATGTTGCTAGGCGACGCCCCCGGATTTCCCACTGCAGCTCAGTTTGGCTCGACGAGCTGCAGCTGGAAGACTTCTCCTCTTCTTCTCCTCCTTTTTCTACATGTCTTCCCTTCCTCCCCTCCTCCCCTCCCCTCCTCCCCTCCCCTCCTCTCCTCTCCTCCTCCCCTCCTCCTCCTCTCCTCATGTTTGTGTCTCCATGTTTCTTCCCTCTGCTTCAGGTCGTTGCTCAATAACTGGAAGCAGAAACTGTTCTCATTCTTCTCTCGTCTGGTTTTTAAATGTGCAGAGAAACTTGATATGTATATTTTATCTCTGATTAACGATTAAAGCGATGGAGAGATGTTTCCTCTCCTGTTTTCTACGATAACAAATATAAACTTGAGATAAAGACAGAAACAGTCGGTATGAGAACAGGCTGGGAGCAGGGAGCAGGGAGCTGGGAGGAGACGGCCGTGGAAAACAACCAGCAGAATATTTGTCAGAGTTCGGACTGAGCTCGTCTCTCTGCGGCTCCATCAGGACTCTGACTCTGACGGGACGTTCAGTTATAGCCTCTGATATCTCATGACACACGTGTGTCGACTGTGTGTGCGCGTATACGAAACCAAACACCAGAAACACTTTTTATAATCCAACAGACCGGATCCAGAGGGTCCGACCTGACAGCGCCTCTGATGGGTCGTCTCATCCCAACTCACTGTGATGTCATTCATGACATTCATGACATCACAGCGCTTCTGTTAGATGAAGTCACACTGAGCCGAGCTGACGTGAGCCTGCTGAGCCTGTTTCTTTGGGTTGGGGACATTTTGAATGGGAAGCTTTGTGTGAAGTTCAGGACGAGCTGGTGAACGTTGGCGTGGAGCGACGAGACGTCTCTTTGTGGTTCTGTCAGTCCGCCGCTCATTCCTCTCCTCAGTGTAAATGAACAGATTTAGCTCTGCAGCTCTAAACTTCCTTATTTGACTCGTCGGCATGAAGCTATTTATACCGAAGCTGGGACTCTGTGTCGGAGGCGTCAGACGGCTGTTAGTCGCTCGCTCTCTGACATTCCTGCCGTCTGTCATCTCTGAGCTCTGGGTAGGAAATAACCACCAGCTGAGACAGTCCACCTTAACAGCCTGCAACAGTCCACCTTAACAGCCTGAGACAGTCCACCTTAACAGCCTGAGACAGTCCACCTTAACAGCCTGCAACAGTCCACCTTAACAGCCTGAGACAGTCCACCTTAACAGCCTGAGACAGTCCACCTTAACAGCCTGCGACAGTCCACCTTAACAGCCTGCGACCGTCCACCTTAACAGCCTGAGACAGTCCACCTTAACAGCCTGAGACAGTCCACCTTAACAGCCTGAGACAGTCCACCTTAACAGCCTGCGACCGTCCACCTTAACAGCCCGTGTGGCTGCAGACCAGCCATCACTCAGTTTTATTCTGGAGCTGCGGTTTCCAACCTTTTTGGCTTATGACCTCTTAAATACAGCAGCCGCTGTGTGACAAGTGTCAGATATCTGAGAGCTGAGGTCCACGTCTGAACCGGTCCGATTGGGTCATTGATATTCAGTATCTGAGGCGTCAGAATTGAAACTATTCAACAAAGAAAAGATGAGACAAGACGTCCTCACGTGTTCTGTTGGTATTAAAGTTGTGATTGCTTCATGAACGGTTTAAATGTTTCATGCTGATGAAACTGTCGGCAGCTGATTATTTCAGCTGTAAAAACAGATGATCACAAACGTTTGTGCAGCAGAACTTCATCTGTCTTCTCTCATTAATCATCTGTGACGTCACGTTCGTCCTGAACTTAAAGCAGCTGGTTTATCTGCAATTTCTGCAGAATTGTTTCACACATTTCATCTAAATATCTGTGATTTGATCCCAGTAACAGTTTTGATCAGTTCTCATCAGTTATCACAGTTTGTGATGATTTAAGAACTGCAGAATCTTTCTGATCAGAAAACTGTCCTGATCCATTTAAACCCCCAAATGTATTTATTTATTTATTTATTTTGATTTGTCTGATTCACAACCACAAATTTTACATTTCTGTAAATACGCCTGATTTCTTTAAAATCAGACCCTGAGAAATTCACTCACAATTTCAATGAAAGAGACAACAAACATTTCCTGGATCCATCTCTTCATCTGGATCAGCACCAGAAGTTAATGGGCTCTACTCTGGGCTGAGACTCATCCTCCGTCTGAGTTTGGTGGAAATCTGTTCACTAGTTTTTGTGTCATCCTGCTGACAAACCAACAAACCAACAAACCAACAAACCAACAAACCAGGAGCTGGTAACTTGTTTGGACCAGAATCAAACTGAGCCCGCTGAGTGAACAACGAGCTGAAGAGTCAGAACCAGTCTCATCACATCGTCTTTGTCCAGCTGCTCTGCTGCACTTTAAACTGATCTGCAGTCAGTCAGGAGCTGACGTACAAACACGTCCCTGAATAAACAGTGTTATTTTCAGGTTAGCGACCGAGCTAACGTTCCTGTAGGAGGCTAACGATGAGACGTCACTGCAGGGAAGCTCGTTATAGTGTGACCGGCACTGATCCTGTAATCTGGGATGTAACTAGTTACTGAGATTGTTGGATACATGTAGTATCTCAGTATTGTCCCAGAGTAACTGTACTCTGTGCTGACAGAGTAACTGTACTCTGTGCTGACAGAGTAACTGTACTCTGTGCTGACAGAGTAACTGTACTCTGTGCTGACAGAGTAACTGTGCTGACAGAGTAACTGTACTCTGTGCTGACAGAGTAACTGTGCTGACAGAGTAACTGTACTCTGTGCTGACAGAGTAACTGTACTCTGTGCTGACAGAGTAACTGTACTCTGTGTTGACAGAGTAACTGTGCTGACAGAGTAACTGTGCTGACAGAGTAACTGTACTGTGACAGCATCCGTCCGGCTGCAGGACGTCTCTGCAGTTTGTTCCCGGGCTGCAGCTGTGTGGGCCGGGCCGCTCCACGCTGGCACCGAGCTGCTCATGATTGATGGCAAACAAATGTTCTGTACAGTCTGAACGTTGACTCAGCCGAGAACCTGCCGGAGCTTCCTGGAGCGGACGGTCTGAGGAGCTGCAGCTGCCGGACCGACGAGTTTATCCTCCATGAATCATGAGGGGAGAGTGGAGCGTTACCGACCAGAACGCGCTGATAACGGACCAGCTGAGAGAGCAGCTGCAGAGAAACTGTTCAACAATGACACCAAACATCTGCCAGAATCTGAACGTCCATCTGAGGCTGGCAACAGACGGACGTCACGCTGCAGGAACGCACCGACCCAACGGGTCAACAAGAATCTGAGACTCTTCCTGCGTCCGTGAGGGTCGGCCTGACACTCTGCCCAGAAATGAATGACCACACAGGCGGTCTGCACATAGGAACGCTCCTGCCCCCGCAGATGCCTCCAGGGCGAGGCGTTCATCCAGTTCATCAACAGTAGTCAGCTGCAGCGGTTCATCATCTGATCAGGACGCCTCCTGGAGGCCTCCGGAGGCTTTTCAAGCTCGTGGAACTGCGAGGAGGAGACCCCGGACGAGGCGCGGAGGACACTGGAGGGATTATTGTCCCATCTGGCCCGGGAACGCCTCACGATCCTCCAGGAACAGCTGGAGGATGTGACTGAGGAGAGAGACTGTGGCCTGCTGCCGCGACACAGACCGCGAGCAGCAGAAAATACATTCAGTCACTGAAAGATGAACGAAATGTTTCTCTGAGTGTCTGTAGTGTGAAGTGACACACATCAGACTGATTGTGAGCAGTGGAGTCGATCATAACTGACAGAAAGAGATGAAATGATCCTGATAGTAAAATATTCTACTCAACATTTGTTTGTTTGTTGTCTTTAGTGTCTTTGTGTCTTTCAGTTTGGCAGTGGATCATTAATGTGGGTTATTGTCTCACCAGCCTCCACGAGCCAATCAGGAGCTGCTCACGACCGATCAGACTCTGACTGACTCAGACGTTTAATGAGAATCTGAATCCAGAATACAAACAAAATCAGCTGTCTGATCTCCAGGTGCTTCACTGTTTGAGAACACTGATCAGCCACTGAACCAGTAACACAACATCACCAGACTCCCTTAACAAATGTGGTGATTTTAAGAGTTGTTGAGTTAAAACAAACTTTCTAACGTAGTGAAACTCTGTCTCTGACAGATTCTGAATCATTGTCTCCTTCTTGTAAATTCAGCATTAAATGAAAACAGTAAGTTGTGTGTTTCCTTGTAAAAAGTGTCAGTTTGTGGCAGCATGGCTGCACCAGCCTGTCTGCTTCTGTGTCTAAAGTGCTAAAGTCTGACCTGCCAACATTTAGCAGCTGTTTGAACACACTGTTTACACTGATTTCACCATTTACACTCAATTTATGACAGAAGAAACATTTTATTGATCTAAACATGTCACATTTTACAGATACACTGAACAGTAACCAGTATAGGCGGGTTTGTTTCATATAGATGGGGGTCAGTCATGTTAATGCCAACACTGATCGACTCACTCAGGACAGATACTGATACCAGGCTGCTTCCTCACAGGTTAACTTCCTGTCTCAGACCCTCGGTGAAGCGGTTCACAGCTGAGTCACAGCTCGCAGCTGCTGCTCGAATCACAATCTGCTCCACATTCTCAGCAGTTACACGAGGATTTAACACGAGTGTGCAAAGTCACAGGAGGCAGGAGGAGAAATGTACAGTCGGTTCCACCTGAGCTGCTGTTTCCTCTCTGACCTCTCTGCACATCTTCTCCTTCAGTATTTCGTCACTTGGAGAAGCTGAAGTGTAACTAATAAAATGTTCTGTTGAGCTCTATAAACAGATCTGGTGTCTGACAGGAGGCCAATCAGCTGTCAGCAGATATTTTAACAGTTTCCTCTGGAGGCCTGAAGTGGAACACTGCGTTGTTCCCTGGCAGCAGCGGCGCTGTTCGGATCACATGTGGATCCACATTTATACAAGTGTTCCCACTTTCCTGTGAGCGGCCGGCGGTCCGGGCTGTGGGCTTTGCTTCAGTGTTGGTTGGAGCTGTGTTTGTCTTCAAACAGCTGCCCTCTCTGCTCGATACAAAGCGTCGGCCCGCCTGATAAGCTTCCTGCTGATAGTGAACAAAGCTATCGCTGGCCTTCACTCTCAGTTTCCCAGGAGTCTTTCTCTCAGGCGGGACGTTGGGTAACTTTCTTTATCCTCCGTGACGAGACAACAGACTGAGCAGGTGTCCTTCAGTAATTCTCTCCATCTGCTCTCGTATCAAAATGCCAAGAAGATAAATTCCATCTGAGTCACAGTCACAGAGGCGTCACTGGTTCTGTTTCCCACACACTCTGGACTGAAACCACCTCACCGCAGAATCATGATCCAACCTCTCTACGACTGCAGGAACTCTGATATGTGAAGAACATCTGTGTTGGCTTTGTGCGGCTCTGAGGACGAGTGAGTTATAATGACCTCTGACCTCTTCATGGAGCGCCCCCATCAGGTCAGCATGTGAATGTGTGCAACACTTTGGTTTAGTGGTCACCTGACCTTCACTCAGCCTCACCTGGATCTGCTGCTGATCAGCTGATCGCGGTGAGGATGAGAACAGTCTCTGGACTCACTGAGCTGCTGAAGACTTTAAAGGTTCAATCTGCTTCAGACTCACTCGTTTGGACGACTTGTGTCCAACATGTTTCTGTGTGTTGTGGAGCGGCGTCGTGTGGCCGCCTCCTCATCTGACGCTGTCACAACCTCCTTATTCAGCCTCAGAGAGGTTTAAAGGTTTGAAGGTGCGACAGACTCATACAGTGGAGGCTCCCCGTGGTTCAACACTCTTCATCCTCCCAGCGCCACCAACTGGAGGATCTAGATTCAGTTTTATGCTGATTGATTTCTTTTGATCAGGAAACACTTGAGTTGTGTTGTTTAAGACTGAACTGCAAAATAACCTGAGCTTCTAACGACAGCGTGAAAATAGAAGAAATCAAATCAATTGACAGATTTTACTGGAAGATTAAAAATAATTCACAATAACAATTCTGTCAAATCATCTGAACTTTGTGTTTTTTTTCAAATAAACCTGTTGATTGTCGGCAGGAGAGTCTGTAACCGTTCTTCACTGTCAGTATCAGTAGCAGCCACACGCTAGCTCGCTAACAGCTAACTGTCTCTGCACTGTTATGAGTTCAGGCTCATTATCACCACCTACTGTAACAAAGAACGATTTAAGAGGCGCTGGATTATTTACAGGATATAATCATGTGTCTAATATTACATTATTCTTGATATCACAGTGTCTGTCTGATGTTCCAGGGACAGATGAGGCTGTTTACTGATTGACAGGCCTGATGTCTCTAACGGCGTCCGTGTTGTGTCTCCTGCAGGACTGGGTGACGGCCACCGACATCAGAGTGACCCTGAACAGGCTCAACACGTTTGGAGACGAGGTTTTTAACGACCCCAAGGTCCTCAAGTCCTACTACTACGCCATCTCTGACTTCGCTGTGGGAGGAAGGTAAAAAGCCAGGAAGAGATTTCATGTATTCTGCAGCTCTGTGATGCTCGTTGAGTTGTATAGCGTGATGCATCAGGCCACACGCCTCTAATTAGAAACCACGTCTGCTAAAATGGAAGATTTCCTTGTTTACTTCTGAGTGAGAACAAGTTCCAGCAGCAGTCTGAGCTTCAGAAACCTGCTCACACAAAGAAAACGCTCCTGAATGACTGAGTGTGGTCCGGCGGTTTTGCTGGTCCCGGTCTCGATGTGTCACTGTGTGGTCTGCGTCCCTGTGGCCTGCACAGGAATCCACATAAGAACTGGTTGTCCTGCACGTCTGGAAAAAAAGGTTTCGACAGGCATTACAAGAGTGTTAAACAGGCTGCTGCTGCACAGTCTCTGCAGCCATAATCTGTTTGAAATGTGGAGCAGATTTCCATTACACTGCCAGCATTCCTGGCATTCCTGGCCGGCAGGGCTGGATTACAGGGAAACCGGAATGGGGCGGACCGACCGCCGTGACGGGCGGAAGAAAAGGGAAGAATCCTGAGCCGGAGCACCTGTCAGATCTGCAGAGTTTAACCTTTATTTACCCAGGGAGGGGTCTTCACCTCCGTCAGCTCCACCCTGATGTACCTGAACTTGTTCACCTGAGCAGGACGACCAGCTCACGTGTCCTTACAGAGCAGCTCAGAGCTGCAGCATCAGACGAGATTCATCTTCATGACTCTTCCAGCTGTGATGGACGTTAAACTGTTGGTGGAATCGTCACACATCAGTCTGCCAGCTAACAGTAGATACAGTCACAGATAAAAGGCTCGTCGCTACATGCCACGTCCTGCACAGCTCACAGTCCTCAGAGGAAACTTCATCTTCTGCCCTCTTGAGGTCTTCTGATTGTTGGTGACTTCATGGTAGTTAATAAATGTAGAGAGTAAGACGAAGACGAGTTGTTCTTCCAGTCGTATTCATGCAGGTTCTGGTTCAGAGAATCTCCTCCAACAATCTAACAGTGATTTAAATCCTGAATGTTACTCATGAACCACACGAAGCTTTTATTTTCCCCCTTAAACAAACGTTGTATTATTCAGTATCATAAGCATGAATAATACAGCTTAAATACCTGGAATATAAATCTGCACAGCTGCACAAAGTGTCAAATGTTCCCTTTCTGTTCATCTTTAAGCTTTTAATCCTGCCTGAAAGTAGTTTATAAAAATAAAACCTTTTCTGAACTGGAGACAATAATTCATGTGAGTTATATGGACGTTACAGTCCAGCTCTCTGGAGCTTTTTGCAGCGGTGGGTGTCGACGGCCTCTGTAATGCCTCAGTCTTCCTTCCTTGCCGTCAGTTTTTCCACATCTCTCTGCCAAGAAACACCTGAGACAATAACCAGAGGTGGCTGCTGAGCAAGTCCCGTCCTGTAGAGAGGGGCTCTTCACCCCGAGGAAGATTAACAAAACAGAAAAGCCTCTTCAGAACTAAAAACTGTATCGACTCCGTCCACTGGGGTCCTTTTAAAGTCAATATAATATAAATCTGAAGCATTTTTAAACAATGTGGAGAAATGTGTGTCACAGTTTTAATCAGCCAACTTCATGAAGGTTATACTTCTTGTGAAAAATGGATATTGTTGAGTTTTGTGTTCTCCAGGTGTAACAGGTGTGTGTCTGTGCCGTCAGGTGTAAGTGTAACGGCCATGCCAGTGAGTGTGTGAAGGACAACCGAGAACGGCTGATGTGTAACTGCAAACACAACACGGAGGGCGACGACTGCAACGTCTGCAAACCGTTCTACAACGACCGGCCGTGGAGGAGAGCGACCGCCGACAACCCCAACGAGTGTCTGCGTAAGTCTGCTGCGTCTGTAACTGCTTTACTACAGCTGCGACTGCTTTACTACAGCTACGACTGCTTTACTGCAGCTGCGACCGCTTTACTGCAGCTGCGACCGCTTTACTACAGCTGCGACTGCTTTACTGCAGCTGCGACTGCTTTACTACAGCTGCGACTGCTTTACGACTGCTTTACTACAGCTACGACTGCTTTACTGCATCTACGACTGCTTTACTGCAGCTACGACTGCTTTACTGCAGCTACGACTGCTTTACTGCATCTACGACTGCTTTACTACAGCTGCGACTGCTTTACTACAGCTACGACTGCTTTACTACAGCTACGACTGCTTTACTGCATCTACGACCGCTTTACTACAGCTACGACCGCTTTACTACAGCTACGACTGCTTTACTGCATCTACGACCGCTTTACTACAGCTACGACTGCATTACTACAGCTGCGACTGCTTTACTACAGCTCCGACTGCTTTACTACAGCTACGACTGCTTTACTGCATCTACGACTGCTTTACTGCAGCTACGACCGCTCTACTACATCTAGTAAAGTCCCACTGCTCTCAGTACAACCATAACTTCTGCTGCTGTAACTAAAAACTAATAAAAACCAACGTATATTAAATAATAAATAATAAATAAATAAAAGCAGCAGGTTTTCAGGACGGAGCTACAGAACAGATGACCGTCTCACAGTTTCCTCCACAGTAACTGATCCCAGATCCGTGGAAACCGTAACATTAATCATGAGGGTCTCTGGGGGATTGTGGGAGCTGTAGTTCCTATATCACAGTGCAGATGCATGACTAACTGTGTTGAGGGAATATGAGTGTTGTTCTTCTCCCACAGTCCAGTTAATCCATCCTGCAGCGCTCACATCAGCACAGGAAGCTGGAGGAAGCTGATAGTATGGAAACAGAACTCTCACAGAAACATGATGACGTCCAGCTGAGCTGTCGCCTCGTTTCACCCTGTTGTTAACTGTTCAGTGACCCGCCGGGCCGCAGTGAACTGGACTCAAGTAACACTAAAACAAATCTTCATCAGTAACACTGTGAATATAAAACTGTGTCTCTCAGCCTGCGACTGTAACGGGAAGAGCTCTGAGTGTTACTTCGACGCCGAGCTGTACCGGGCCACGGGTCACGGAGGTCACTGCAGAAACTGCGCCGACAACACCGACGGCCCGAACTGCGAGCGCTGCCTCGACAACTACCACAGAGACCAGAGCGGCAGCCGCTGCCTGCCCTGCGGCTGCAACACCGTCGGTGAGAAACCAATCGGATTCATAATTCTGTTGAGATCAAGTAAAGTCTGAAATATTATTATTAACTATATTATCAGAACCCAAAGTGTCTCAGTGTGTCAGTGTGATGTTCTGATGGTGAAACACTCAGCAGTGTGTACAGTCAGTGTAGTGAGAGTCAAACCGCTGAGTGAACTCTGTGGTTTCACTGGTATTTAACTGAACGCAGCAGCAAACCGCTGCCTAATGTGAACCAGCTGCTGTCCCAGTGACACCGGTTCTGTTCTGGAGCAGTTTGTTAATGGGAGCTGATTGTTTGCACGTGGTTAAAGGTTAACATGCTGACTCTGTGTGTGTGTGTGTGTGTGTGTGTGTGTGTGTGTGTGTGTGTGTGTGTGTGTGTGTGTGTGTGTGTGTGTGTGTGCGTGTGTGCGTGTGTGTGTGTGTGTGTGTGTTTTCAGGCTCCGAGTCTCCTCAGTGTGACAACAGAGGAGTGTGTGCTTGTAAACCAGGCGTGACCGGAGAGAAGTGCGACCGCTGCCAGCCGGGGTTCCACAGTCTGACGGAGGCCGGCTGCAGGTACGCTCTCGCCTCCAGCTGCTCCAAAATACACGGAAAAATGAATGTAGTTTGGTGGAGCTGCCACCAACAGTGACAACAAGCTCTCGGAGGCTGATGGTCTCACAGTTTGGATTATGTTCCTGTCCACATCCAGCTTAAAGGAGCAGTGCAACTCTTCTGTAAATCCTCCACATGTTGGTGTGTTTGTCACCAAACTACATCTGTGTTTGCTTGCTTTGATGGAGGGAGCAGAGACAGCAGAAAGGACAGACGCTGGTCCACAGCTGCACTTTATTACACTGATGTTTGTTCCCTCTGACTTCTCTAAAATAATAAACAGAAGGAAACATCACATTGATCAGAATGAGTGATTCACAGTTCAGTCTTCAGATGGAGGATGATCCTGCAGCGACTGCGCTCTGAGCGCCCCCTGCTGGTGTAATACTAACAACACCATCATTAGACCCTCTGCTGGTCTGCTGTGTCTCACCCTCCTCGCCCTCTCTTTAAACATCATCATCATGTGTTCATCATCATGTGTTCATCATCATGTTCATCAAACACACTTCCTGTCTCTCTCTCTCTCTGTCAGGCCGTGTTCTTGCTCGCCCTCTGGCAGCACTCAGGAGTGTGACGTGAACACGGGACAGTGTCGCTGCAAAGACAACGTGGAGGGCTTCAGCTGCGACAGGTGACACACACACACACACACACACACACACACACATCAGAATCATTCATTTACATCCTTCGCTGATTATTGTGACCAAAAACTTGATCAGATATTAAAGATCTTGTCCACGAGCAGCTGATCGTTCGTTATCATGCAGAAACAACACGAGGAGCGTTAAGATCACGAGAGACATTAAAGGAACAGTTCATCATGTCGACACCGGTGTATCTGGAGAAACATCAGATGTCTCCATACAGCTCGTCTGCTGTGATCACAGTCTGCAGGAGAGAAGAGATCACAACCTGATCTGTCGGGTGCATGCTAACACTGTTAGCTCAGCAGCTACACTGAAGATTTCCAAACGAGCTGTATGGAGACATCTGATGTTTAAATCAAGTCTCCAGCTGCTTCAGTTGTTTAGCAGAATGCTGCAACTCTGTTTTACTGTGAAGCTGTTTTGTGTTTTGGGTGAACTGTTCCTTTAAAGCTTGCAGCTGACATGTCTGACAGCAGCGGTCGTGTCGTTTATATTATATTTAAGATTTACGGCACAAGCAGTGAATTCAACAGAGCACAGACTCGACCTGTGAGGCAGCTGCTGTCGTCTGCTCTCCATCTGGTTCACACACACACACACACACACACACACACACACACACACACACAGACTACATGTAGTCAGCAGCTTCATTTATCTGTCAGCAGGTTTTAATGAGCCCTCTGATGTTCAGTATAATGGTTCGGTCTATATGAAGAGACGAGCAGCCGTCACATTAAACGACTCACGTCTGAAACATGAACAGTGATTTATTTTTATCAAAGTTTTATTCTACTAAATCAAATGACGCCCTAAAATAAAAGTTCAGGAAGAAATCTGAACTGGAAAAACCCACAAGAACATAAACGGGCTGAACGTGACGAGTAAATCCCAACACATGTTGTTTCTGTTCAGATGTGGAGTTTTCTTCAGTGTGAAGGTTTAATGCCTGGACTGTAGGTGAGAGGACGACAGGAGGGAGGGAAGTAAAGTCAGGATAAATGAAAAGGGAGGGAGGAGAGGAAGTAAAGTGAGCAGTCAGAAGGTCACCTGAGCTCCTGCAGACAGGATGATGAAGTGCTGACCTCTGACCTCTGTGCTGATGTGAGCAGAGCAGCTGAGCTCACAGCGACGACGGCTCACATTCTGTCCCGTTTGTGTCCGTCAGGTGTAAACTGGGTTACTTCAACCTGGACCCCAACAACCCTCAGGGCTGCACGCCCTGCTTCTGCTTCCAGCACTCGTCTGTGTGCGACAGCGCCGAAGGCTTCAGCGTCCACACCGTCAGCTCCTCCTTCCACAGAGGTAACACCGCCTGCAAGGCCACACGCAGGGACAAGAAGCCCACACAGGAGGCGTTCAAACACAGGGTTGTGTGTCGCTGTTGTAAAGTAACATGTAGTATGTGTGTGTGTGTGCGTGCGTGTGTGTGTGTGTCAGATGATGAGCAGTGGACGGGTCAGCAGCGTGACGGCTCCAGTGTCTCCGTCCAGTGGTCTCCCAGTGGACAGGAGATCTCCCTCATCTCAGACGACTACTTCCCCATGTACTTCGTAGCCCCAGGTACACACACACACACACACACACACACACACACACACACACACACACACACACACACTTTTCAACCCCCCAGCGTCTCCCTGTGGTATGATGACTTGGTGCTGGTGGTCCAAAGCAAACACTAACTCTCCTGGTGCGTCTACGAGGGCGTTCCAGACACCTCTGCAGCTGATTGGACGGACACGACTCCTGGATTTCAAACTGGACCAACATGGCGGCTCATTTGGAAACTTTTGTGTCTAATGAAAATAGTTCTTTCTTCATTTTAACTCAACAAGAGTTCGATTTTATAGTTTTTCTGGAGGTTCAACAGGCGGCGAGTCGCGAGTCCAAACCTCAACTCGACGCAGACGAGCAGCGAGCGACACGATGACCCGTCACTCAAAACACAATGTTTCCCACAAATCCTTAAAAAGATCACTGGAAAAATAATTATTAGGCCTTAAAAGTCATTAAATAGTCTTAAATTTTAATCTGAGGTTAATATTTAATCTGCTTTCATTTATTCATCTTCAGTTTCTTTCTGTCAAACTGAGTCGAGCTCCTACAGCTGACCCAGCTGACCCAGCTGACCCAGCTGACCCAGCTTAATCTTAATCTTCACACTGAATCTGAACAAATAAATCCTCTACATAACTCTAAAGAAGGACTGTAGGACATTGTGACGTCAGCTGTGTGTTTCTTCTTCTTTCGTGCGTCACAGAGAAGTTTTTGGGGAACCAGATGTTGAGTTACGGACAGAACCTGAGTCTGAGCTTCCGGGTCGACCGGCGGGACACTCGTCTGTCTGCGGAGGATCTGGTTCTGGAGGGATCTGACCTGAGGGTGGCCGTCCCCCTCATCGCCCAGGGCAACGCCTACCCCAACGAGAACATGCAGACATACGTGTTCAGGTGAGACTCGACGGACGGGTCAGATTATCTGCTGTTAATCTGATTCAAGATGAAACTATAAACATTTAATACAAAGTGTTCTGCATTTTAATTAACCTGATGTTTTCTGTTCTGAATCAGTCGAACAGACTTTTAGTCATAATCTGGTTTGAAACGTCATAAATAATCTGCATTTACTGAAACATTTATAGTTTTAACCTGAAGAATCAGTTTTCTCTATAATCTCAACATCTGGTTTTAATTTATGATGAGTGTGTTAATCTAGATGTGAGCAGACGTCTTCTGATAGTTACTCTGTTCATCCTGATAATCTACATCTGGATTGAGCTCATCTCTGGTCATCATCTAGTTTTAGATTATTTTGAATCATCCAGATTAAAGTCGTAGTCTGTCACAATAAACTCTGCTGATAATGAAGAGATTCAGATTTTTGTATAATCTGTGTTTCTGATTTAAAATCTGACGGATGATTTGGTCAGTTTGACAGATTATTGTTTATAATCTGGATTAAATGAGACTGATGTTGATGCCCTCTGATGATGATGATGATGATGATGATGATGACGATGATGATGATGATGATGATGGTGATGATGATGTCGTTGCCGCTCCTTCAGGCTCCATGACAGCACTGACTACCCCTGGAGACCGACCATCAGTCACGCCGACTTCCAGAAACTTCTCCACAACCTGACGGCCGTGAAGATCAGAGGCACCTACAGCGAGAGGAGTACGCACGCACGCACGCACGCACACACACACACACACACACACACACACACACACACGTTCCTGTGCAGTCAAAGTGTTGGACATCATTTAATAATGACTCCGTCTCTTCAGGTGCTGGTTACCTTGACGATGTCTCCTTGGTGACGGCAAGGCGGGGTCCAGGTGTTCCAGCCCGCTGGGTGGAGCAGTGCACCTGTCCTCAGGGTTACCAGGGGCAACACTGTGAGCAGTGCACTCTGGGATATCGTCGCGCCCATCCAGAGCTCGGAGCCTTCAGCCCCTGTGAGCTGTGCAACTGTAACGGACACAGCGATGCCTGCAACCCACAGACAGGTAACACACCTGGTTACAGATAGGTGACACGCCTGGTTACAGACAGGTAACACACCTGGTTACAGACAGGTGACACGCCTGGTTACAGACAGGTGACACGCCTGGTTACAGACAGGTTTCTGACTAACTCATGGGTCCTCGTCTGTCCTCCTGTCCTTCTGTCCGTCCAGGTGCGTGCGACTGTCAGGACAACACGGCTGGTTTGAGCTGTGAACGCTGTAAAGACGGTTTCTATGGCGACGCCACGCGGGGTACGTCAGGTGACTGCGAGCCCTGTCCCTGTCCGGCCGGAGCCACCTGCGCCGTCGTCCTGAAGACCAGAGAGGTGGTGTGCACCAACTGTCCCGCAGGAACCACAGGTACACACAGCTCACCTGCACAGGTGATACCTGTCAGCTCACCTGTACATGATCCTAACACTCTCTGACATCACCCGTCCACAGGTAAGCGCTGCGAGCTCTGTGACGACGGTTTCTTCGGCGACCCTCTGGGTCAGAGCGGGCCGGTCCGAGCCTGCCGCGCCTGCAAGTGCAGCGACAACATCGACCCCAACGCCGTCGGCAACTGCAACCGCGAGACCGGAGAGTGTCTGAAGTGCATCTACAACACGGACGGCTTCTTCTGCGACCGCTGCAAGGACGGTTTCTACGGCAACGCCCTCGGCACCAACCCGGCCGACAAGTGCAAACGTGAGAGGAAGTCCAGAGAAAACAAACCGGGCTCGTTGGTAGAAACTTTGTAGAAAACACGTAAACTGTCACAGTCCTTGTAACTCCTCTTCCTCTTCCTCCTCCTCCTCTTCCTCCTCCTCCTCCTCCTCCTCCTCCTCCTCCTCCTCCTCTTCCTCCTCCTCCTGTCTCTTCCTCCTCCTCCTCCTCCTCCTCCTCCTCTTCCTCCTCCTCCTGTCTCTTCCTCCTCCTCCTCCTCCTCAGCATGCTCCTGCTCTCCGTCCGGGACCGTGGGTCGTCAGACGAGCTGCTCTCAGGTCACCGGTCAGTGTCAGTGTCTCCCCAACGTGGCCGAGCGCGACTGCAGCTCCTGCGAGCCGGGCTTCTTCAACCTGCAGAGCGGCAACGGCTGCGAACGGTCAGCTCACCATCATCATCACCATCATCATCACCATCACGTGATTCCTTGTGTCAGTCTAAACTTCAGTCTCCTCCCCTCCACAGATGTAACTGTAATCCGATTGGCTCCACCAACGGTCAGTGTGACATCACTTCAGGACAGTGCGAGTGTCAGCCCGGCGTCACCGGCCTCCAATGTGAGCGCTGCGAGGTCAACTTCTTCGGCTTCAGCTCGTCTGGATGCAAACGTAAGAGCATGAATCACTGCAGCGATGTGTGATGTCACAGTGATGTCACAGTGATGTCAGAGTGTGTTTATAACTCCTCCTCCTCTGTGTGACCTGCAGCCTGTGACTGCGACCCTGAAGGCTCTCAGTCGGGTCAGTGTAAAGAGGACGGGCGCTGCGAGTGTCGGCCCGGCTTCGTCGGGGCTCGATGTGACATGTGTGAGGAGAACTACTTCTACAACCGCTCGGCGCCGGGCTGCCAGCAGTGTCCGTCCTGCTACAGTCTGGTCAGAGACAAGGTGAGGTCCACAGCTGCTCTGTCATACACATTGACGTCAGGAGGAAGCTTACCTGTAGAGGACAGAACAGGTGCTCAGACTGGTGTTTGTCCCTCCAGGTGAACCAGCAGAGGCAGAAGCTTCACGACCTGCAGACTCTGATCGATAACCTCGGCTCGGGTCAGGACACCGTCAGCGACAAGGCCTTCGAGGACCGGCTGAAGGAGGCGGAGCGAGCCATCCTGGAGCTGCTGGAGGAGGCTCAGACCAGCAAAGGTAAGACGGTCAGGGTCCAAAACACTGGTTCACCACCAACACAAGGGGTCGCCACAGCTTCACGGAGGGTCGTGAGCGCGTCTTTATTTTGAGAGGATGAAGAGCTGCGTCGACCCGTCAGTCAGTCACTGTGTTAATTAATGAGTAAGAGTTTTATTTTAAAAGTTAGATTGAATTCCCAAATTTTTAAAGTGAATATATTTGACTGTGTTAATTTGACACTTTATCTGTGTTTGTATTGTTGTACATTAAATATAAGATGAAGCACACATGAAGTATAAATCAGGTATTCAGAGGTAGAAAAAGGAGCCGCTGATCTGAAACACGCTGTAGAAATGATTCCTCCATCGTGACCTTTGACCCTGCAGACGTGGACCGCGGGCTGCTGGATCGTCTCAACAACATCAACAGCACTCTGACCACTCAGTGGAACCGGCTGCAGAACATCCGCAACACGGTGGACGACACCGGCACTCAGGCCGACCGCGCCCGCAACCGAGTGCGAGACGCCGAGAGCCTGATCGACCGCGCCCGGCAGGAGCTGGACAAGGCCAAGGACGCCATCGGCAAAGTGGTGAGTGATGTCACTGTCGTCACGGTAACTGTTAGAGCGCGAGAGCTGATTTAACAGAGCTGATGTCGTCTGCAGGACATCAAACCGCCCAGCGGCACCGGAGATCCAAACAACATGACGCTGCTCGCCGAGGAGGCCCGAACGCTGGCTGAGAAGTAAGGCTGAGACACGAACACGTGTTTTTGGTGCATTATAATAATAATATAATATGAATGTATTTATTTCTTCTTTTATTTTGGCAGTTTAATAAATAAAGTGTCTGGTTCATCTCGTTGATTTGTTCTTTGATCAGTTATAATTAATCAGCTGACGGCTGAAGATGAATCACTTTCATGTATCCGTGTTTATTTCCTCAGGCACAAGATGGACGCCGACCAGATCGAGAAGATTGCCAAAGACGCCAACGACACGTCGACCAAAGCGTACAACCTGCTGCTGAAGACTCTGGACGGAGAGGGCAAGACGACCCAGGAGATCGACGAGCTCAACAAGAAGTAGGTCACAGTGACGGCGAAGCTTCCCTCAGAGTTACACACAGTTACATCACCTGTTAAACATCTGCTCCCATCGCTGTGTTCAGGTACAACGAGGCCAAGGAGCTGGCCAAGAACCTGGAGAAACAGGCCAACAAGGTCCGGGCCGAGGCGGACGAAGCCGGAGACAAAGCTCTGAAGATCTTCGCCAACCTGACCAGCGTCCCTGCGTTAGACACCAAAGCTCTGGAGGTGACTCGACTGACAGGAGATGGTTTGTGTAACGTATGTTCTGGTCCTGGATGACTGACCGGTCCGTGTGTTTTCAGGACGAAGCCAGTAAGATCAAGAAGGAGGCGTCGGACCTCGACAAGCTGATCGATAAGACGGAGAAGGAGTACAACGATCTGAGAGACGACCTGAAGGGCAAAGAGCAGGAAGTCCGCAAGCTGCTGGAGAAAGGCAAGAGTGAGCAGCAGGTACGTCGACTGTGTTCACCTGGCTGCCTCCAACACGCCCTGTCTTTATGCTAAGCTAACCGCTGCTATCACACAGACAGAAGCTGATATCAACCTGAGCATCTGAGAGTATTTTATTATGTAACAGTCTCTAACTAATATAATGATAAAAATATATATGATATATGATATGATATATTTATGAGGCACTTTACAGAACAAATTTACAAACCAGAGTTAGAACATTTCACTAAACAACGCAAATAAAATCAGACGAGTAAAATAATAAAACAACTCAAATATCAACAATCATAAAACAATGAAGACATGTTGGAAATAAAATGGTGTGCAAGAAGAAGAAGACACAACAACAGGAAGAATGAAAAGAAAACATTGAACCAGTAACACAACATCACCAGACTCCCTTAACAAATGTAGTGATTTTAGGAGTTGTTGAGTTAAAACAAACTTTCTAACGTAGTGAAACTCTGTCTCTGACAGATTCTGAATCATTGTCTCCTTCTTGTAAATTCAGCATTAAATGAAAACAGTAAGTTGTGTGTTTCCTTGTAAAAAGTGTCAGTTTGTGGCAGCATGGCTGCACCAGCCTGTCTGCTTCTGTGTCTAAAGTGCTAAAGTCTGACCTGCCAACATTTAGCAGCTGTTTGAACACACTGTTTACACTGATTTCACCATTTACACTCAATTTATGAAAGAAGATTGCGTTTGTTTGTTTTGTTGCTGACGTCTGGTTTCCTCTTCCTGTCTGACAGACGGCAGATCAGCTGTTAGCTCGAGCCGACGCTGCCAAAGCTCTGGCTGAGGAGGCGGCAAAGAAGGGTCAGTCCACCTTCAAAGAGGCCGAGACCATCCTGGACGACCTGAGAGGTACCTGCTGACACACGGTCTACCTGCAGCTCTAACATGGTTCATATGATGATGTTCGCAGTCAGGGAGAGATTCAGAGCTGTTAAAGGATCTTTTGAGGGATTGTTGTTTCATCAGGACTCAGTTCCTGATATAAACCTTTTCTTTCATAACCTCCTGCAGACTTTGACAAGAGGGTCAATGACAACAAGACGGCTGCTGAAGAAGCCATGAAGAAGATCCCCGCCATCAACGCTACAATCATGGCCGCCAACGAGAAGACTAGACAGGCGGAGGCGTCGCTGGGAAATGCTGCTGCCGACGCCAAAGAGGCCAAGGACAAGGCGGAGGAGGCCGAGAGGATCGCCAGCACCGTGCAGAAGGTACGACTGGACCGGACAACAACCTGATGAGCTGCTGTCTGCGGTGAACTGGAAACATGGTGATCAGGTTCCTGTTTTTATCCTCCTCACTTTTAACAAACCTGTGTCCTCTCAGGGCTCAGCCAAGACCAAGGAGGACGCAGAGAAGGCCTTCCAGGACACCAACAAGCTGGACGATGAGGTCAACGACATGATGGACCAGCTGAGCACCGCAGAGCAGGAGCTGGCCCGGAAGAAGGCCGAGGCCGACCAGGACATGATGATGGCAGGGATGGTACGAGCGTTCATAGACACAGGCCGTCAGAGTAATGTGTAACATCAGTTTCTGTGTTGGATCAACACTGTTTCCTGTCCCTCAGGCGTCAGACAACGCGAAGGAGGCAGAGGACAACGCCCGCAAGGCCAAAAGCGCCGTGAAGACGGTTCTGAGCACCATCACCGCCCTGCTGGATCAGCTGGGTAAGAACACAGAACGTTCGTCCCGACAGGAACTCCTGATCCAACATTCAAAATTCAGCCGGTTCAGCAAAGTGTTCAGGGAGTTCATCTAACAAACCGTCTTGGCTCCGTCTGATTGGTTCTGATTGATCAGCTGTCCCAACAAATGGGTTCATTTCTTCCTCTGTTTCCTCTCCAGGAAATATCGACAAGGTGGACCTGAGCAAACTGAACCAGATCGACGAGTCCTTGAAGAGCGCCAAGGGCAAGATGGCCAACAGCGAGCTGGACAGGAAGCTGGCGGAGCTGAACGACGTGGCGCGGACCCAGGAGGACATGATCAATGACTACGACCGGCAGATCCGCGAGATCCGCGCAGACATCGCCAACCTGAACGACATCAAGAACACGTTACCCGAGGGCTGCTTCAACACGCCGTCTCTGGAGAGGCCTTAACCCCGCCCACCTCCTCCTCCTCCTCCTCCTCCTCCTCCTCCTCCACCTCCTCCTCCTCCTCCTCCTCCTCCTCCTCCTCCTCCTCCTCCAACACTCCCCTTCACGTCTAACACTCTGGCAAACACGCCAACTTTTACCAAAACAGTTTTTTAAACTTTTTCGTTTTCAGATTCTTGTCTTTGTTTTTCTTTTTCAAGAGAGAAGCCGATATTTCAGCCACGTTCACGGTTTTTAACAAGAGAAGCAGCTTTTATTTTGTTTTCTTGGAGACGCAGTATCGTGGTTTCGGTAGAATGAACTAAGCGGCGTAGAGAAGCCGTGCAGAGAGGTGGACGAACCTCGGAGAGAAACCAGAACCACAAACCCGACGTGACTGCACCCGTCTGCTCGCAAGAGGAAGTGTCACCGACGCAGAAACCACACAGGAAGTTCCTCCCACTTTCAGGAACGTCCGCTCGAGTTTCAGTTTCCTGTGTCTGACCAGCCATTACCCATCATGCCTGGGGACACACCAGCTACTTTTCCAGTTTTCAGCCAGCTGAATGTTCGGCTGCACGCTGTGAGAACGCCGCCATCCTCCGTGTTCTCTTCTTCTTTATCTCTAAACCAATCATGTCTTCAGAAACCACACAGTGAAGGAATCCTCTCGTTTTGTCCCAAAGCTACGAGCCCGACACAACAAACCGCAGAGGAAAAGTGTTTTGTCTTCTTCAGCAGTATTCACACCTGCAGCAGGTCGTGTTGTTGAGCGGAGCCACGCCCACTCGGCTGCTCGCTGAAGTCTCGTTCCTGTGAGATGTGAAGTAATCGGGTCTCACCTCCGTGTTTCATCCACACGACATGGAAATATGTGTGAGGACTTCACGAGCTACGGAAGCCCTGAGAGGCAAAAGAGAGAAAAGGTTTTAATCATTTTCTCTCTCGTGTTTGTGACCGAAGACCAGAAAAGTTTAACCAGGATCGTTTTCTTTAAAAATTCATCTCTGGAAACAGATGTTTGACCTGCCAGGACTGATTCTTAAATATGAAACGGTTTTTTTCCCAAACCAGTTAATTATAGTTGATTTGATTCTTCTTGTCACACCAGTGGAAACAAAGTGTTTGTAGTTGATTTGTTTTGTCCGTGAAACGTTTCAGCAGGTGCTCAGTCGCACCTGGTGTTGTTGTGTTTGGAGAATATGATGTCGCTGCCTCACAAATAAGAACACAAAACTCACCTGTCACAACTTTTTTCAGTTTCGCAAACGAAAAAAAACACAAAAAATGTAAAAATGATCCAATCATTAATTTTCACAGATGAAAAAACAGATTTTTTCACCTGTTGCGTCACAAACTCAGGAGAGAAAACAATTCAGATCAGAGTTTTGTGTGTTTTTCCTCGTGGGCTTCCGTAGCCGGCTCTGTGGGTGCGTCTTCAGCTCGCTCTGACTCGTCTCACCTCGTCCAACACGTTTCATGTCCTGATGTTTTCACACTGCAGACGTGTCGTCGTCTCCAGAAGTCGCTGCTTGTCGCTGGTGTTTTTATCACATTAACATTTTCTTCCAGGCTCAATCAACACTATGCAACTTTGTACATTTTGCGTAGCGAGAATTTTATCTGATACACTGGTGCTAATAATTATTTCAAATGTTATATTTTTGTGTGAATGTTTTTTATTATGACATAGAGTGAGGAATTGTTATTTGTGTAAATATATGCTTAAATGATTCAGGACTGGCTGATTTTCAGATTAAAACTCCAACATGCAAACAGCCACATTAAGTTCTATCACAATCAATCAACTGAAACCTCCAGGTTAAATATATATAAATATCTATGATAACGTCTGTGGTATGTTATTATTATAATACGCTTGCTTGTATACAAGGCTCAGTGTTGCTGCCTCATAGCGATGCCAATATTTCATGTGTTTTATTGATTCTGTGGGTTTTCACACGTTGATTAACTGAATATTTGTGTTTAGTTTTTTTGAGCTTCGACCCTTTTTACCAATCAGGTCCTGATGTTTCAAAGGGCCGTCTCCGGCCTCACCAGTCATTTTACTGAATTAATCCGGAGATGATGAGCTCAGTCACATGTTGCTACAGTAGTTAACTGTTTTAATTAGTGTTTTGTGCCTTAATATAAAGTTCGGTTGTAATCACAGCCCCTGCGAGGGCGTCCATGTTTTATTTCACAAAGATTTTCCTCGTCGTCTTCGTTCCTCACACCGTCACCTCGTGTCGGTACCAAAGCAGGGTTGTTTTTTAAATCAGGTCCTGAACAGAACAATCTCTACGTAACAGTCAAACACTACCAGAGTTACTTTATTTTAAACACTACAGATCTCCACTGACAGATAAAATCTAAATCTGTTTGTCTGCCCGACGACAGAGAATCATCTCCAGGTGAACTGGACTCACTGACTTGTTTTTGTCACCCGGTGTTTTATTTCTCTCCCTCCATCCAGACGGCCGCTCTGCAGTCTGTGCAGCACAGACAGACATGATGTATAAACAGTATTTTAAG